>NW_022990981.1:3803354-4042078 GCF_902827175.1 Gymnodraco acuticeps
CAGTAGTTAAGTAGCAAAGCTCCTCAGTAAACTTGATGAGAGAGCAATCACAGTTATTCATAGACCATGTTGGTATTCAAATGATTCTCATGTTCATGTAGTATTTTACAACAGCAGTTATGAATAACTTAAGGTAAATGATTTGTCACATTTATAAAGGCTTTTGTATAAACACAAATAAGATCACCCAACCTTTGCTTCTGTGGAAGCTTATCTTTGTTCTACAGGCTGTCAATCATCATCTTCTTCCTGGCAAGCTCGTCCTGCCCCATCTGTTCTCTACAACAGCACACTGGGGCCTTTGTAGGTTAGAAAAGTGGAGGGGGGTAATATTCAGAGAGAATACTCATAATGTCTGAGATTCAAGTGGTACTGTTTACTATTTAAAAAATCCGAAATGTACAAAAAACCTGACCATTCCCTAGAATGATAGTCTTATTTAAAAAAAAAACAACAACCTCTGTGTGTTGAAACCACGTTTATCACTTGTAAATAGTTTGGGTCAACCTCATCACACCACAGATTACTGTGCCTGCAGTGGATGAGCTGAACAGGTTAAAGCTTTTTGGAAAAACAAATGATTTTAGACCAGAAATACCATATTATCATAAATATACACACTTTGAAAAGACACTGCCGTAATTGACCTATTCATAAGAAAACCACATGGTGATTTTGATGAGCCTCTGTGCACCAGGAACTGCAACACAACAGTTCCATGCTGCTGCTCCCCCTCACCAACCTGTGAGGGGGGCTTCTCTTTTTACATGCAGCATCTGTGAAGGTGGATTCTTGACAAGACTAAATGAATGACTCAATATCCTCAGACAATATTTGAGGCAATTCTATGAAATGAACGACTTCTTCTCGTAATATTACTTCCCCCTGGCTTTGTTATTTATGTACATCTTTTTCCTTCCTACAATGGCCCTATTGCACCGTCGTACTCCTCTATGTCTCCACTGTACACACTGAAACAGACCGTGAAAGCCCCCTCTTGTTTGAAGTGTGTACTTTCTCTAACTGTTCTAACCTAGTTCCCATGTCTCTGGCTGCACCAGAAACCCCATTTTCAACACATGCATGAGCGAGCGCATGAGTGACCCTACTCCATCCCCGACCCTCTCCAACTCTGAAATTACCGAGCTGGCTGAGCCGCAGAGGGAGGGTCGAGGGGAGAAGGAGGAGTTGGAAGAGTTGGAGGACCTGGACGATATCTTTTTGGACGACCCGTGCTCGGAGCTCGGGGGAGAGGATGATGATGATGATGATGATGGATATGATGATGAGAGAGAGCTCTGCCGTGGCTCCGGCGAAGGCCAGGATCCCTTTTACGACCGCTCACCATTATTCAGTGTAGTGGGAAGGTTGGTGAGGTTTCAGGAGCATGCTGGTGGAGGAAACTAGCTCTTTCACGCTGAGACACGGGGTCTGTGTCCTGCAGTAGACATCAGCACAGAGGAAACCACATTTTTGAAAACAAAGAGCATGACACAGATTCAGATGTCAGAGGGTTTTTACAAGACCCTTTTTCACTCTACTAAGGAAGCTATAGTTGTAATATCAACATGGAGACATTTAAGTTGGCTAACTCTAGTGTAGATTTGAAAAACATTCTTAAAGGGACAGTTCACCCCAAAATCGAAATACATGTTTTCCCTCTTGCTTATCAGTATAAATAGTTTGGTGTTTGTTGCCAGGAGATATGGGTCTTCTTAGATATGTTTGCCCTCTCTCCAGTGGCCTCGGTGCTCGAGGCAGCAAAAAGACATTGGACTAGCAGCAGCAATGTTTATTTTCTTAAGCTGTAGGTTACTTTATGCTATCAATAAACCGTTGTTGTTGTGAGCAGTTTTATGTAGGATCCATATTCTTTCTACTGAGCTACACCCGACAACCTTCTCACAGCGCGATTGACGCGTCCATTTACTTATGGACAAAGGCTCTCAGAGCTAGCTAATGTTCCATCTGCTCACTGTCACCAAGCAGATACTGTTTGTGGGTAAAGAAAGAAAGTCTGCATGAAACTACTCACAAGGTCTGAGGATGGTTCTTGAGTTACCTTGTTAGGATTTCTGGAAGAGAAATTCCTATTAAGTTTTTTCCAAATATATTTTGTTGGCACTTTTTCAAACTAGCAATCGAGTGGCAGTGGAGAGAAAGCAGTCATCTCTACAGCTCATGTCTTCAACATTTAGCAACTCACACCAACAACCAATATTCATTGATAAATAGCACTACAGTTAAGAGGGGAGAATAGGTATTTTGGATCCATGAGCTGAACTGACCCTTTAAACACTTCCCGCAAGTCAAGTTCACCACTTTAGTTTCTATTCTCCGTCTCAGTTGTCACTGTCATTTTGCTCATGTTTAAGACACAATTGTTCTCAAATTCCACACCAAATACACATATTTTTTCATGGACATGATTCTGCGTTCGGAGACACTGGAGTAGACATTCTGGGCTTTTGAGGTTTATCCTTTGTTTTACATTTGTATCTCATAAAAAATGTGAACGTTGCTTGTCTTTCTGGTTTTCTTTGGTTGCTAACTGTTGTGTTTTTCACACTAAACAGGTTAAATGCTTTTTTCTGCATATTACAATTCAGAACAAGTTGTTTATGTCAGCCCAGGGTGGGGTCAGTTCACTTGTTTCCATGGAAATTCAAGCAAAGTTGATGCTCAACCGCTGCTTGAAGTGTATGTCTCACTTATCTGTGGCTAAAAGCAATCTTGTGGCTTTTACAGAAGACCATTCACTCACAAAGCACTGACATGTCTCATGGAGTAATATTCAGTTGATTTGCATAACACAGGGACCAACAGCGAAATCTTCTCTCCCTGCTGTGAAACCTGAATGAGTATGAGTGACTCATGAAATAGCAAAATGGTGTTCAAGAAGACTCAAAATCTCAAGATGAAAGAGCTGGTTTCTACTGCAGCTGTCTCTTTTAGGCATGCCAGAGCACAAGTCTTTTCATTTTGACCTTTTTTGTCAATTTTTTACTTGAATTCATCTGAAGAGGAACTAGTGCCCCTCTGCACAAATTAGCCCTTTCCGCCCGGGGTGCACTTTTTTTTTTCTGATGTTATTCGTGTTTTGTTTTTTGCTGTAGCATTCACTATATTCAAACTGTTGGCAGTTTTTGACTCGGGCTGAGCTATGTTACTATGATGATTTCTGTTCCATTGCTTTTGATTCATTTTAAGTCAAGAAGTTGAACGCATTTTTGTTCTGCTTTTTTTTTGTCCTGAGCATGCCTTCTTTGCACCTCACCAATCTTGTCTTAAGCCTCTCCCTTTTTACACTTGTCACCACATGTCTACCCCCCATGAGAAAATGCACACCTTGACTGCAAGATCAAGTATATCGAAAAAACAGGAAATAGTAGCATTTTGAGTAATCACACATTTATATTAGTTAGTCTTTATGATACACTTGATTTAGTGTAATATTTTCAAATTGAAGCACAATGCAAATCTTTGTGCCGTAGCTAATAATCATTAAACAATGAAAAAACATGATTTCAGGGATGGATTTGATTGCTTTTAAGTAGATAAGCAATGCTGTCCAGCTTAGTGAGCTGGTTTGCCATATTTTGCACTCATTTAAAGAATGTAAAGTTGACCCTTACACACATGCTCCTTAGCCTCACCAAAATGTCATCAGTACAAGTTAAGCAATACTGCATGAGACCCATACTTGTCTTGTTAATGTCCTTATCTATAGGTGGTGAGGAGAAGCCCCCACACAGCGATAGTAAAGGGCAGCCATGGCCGTCGCAAGAGCAGTCCCAGCTTCTGTTTGGTTGCTTTGCAGCTCTATGTTCTGTTGTCCTGTTCAGTAATGTTTTATAAAAGTGTAATACTTGTTTTTAAGATTGTATCATCTCTCTTGCTATTTCTTTCTGCTTCCTATCCAGGGCTTTTGTTTATCTGAGCAACCTGCTGTATCCAGTTCCTCTGGTCCACCGGGTGGCCATCGTGAGTGAGAAGGGCGAGGTGAAGGGCTTCCTGCGAGTGGCGGTGCAGGCTATATCAGGTAAGGCTAGGATCCCTAGCCCCACTGCTTTTGATTAGTAGGGGCATGAGGCTACCATAAGGACAGGTTGTGTGTGACTTCTTGAGGGAGTGAAGTGAAGGTGCTCTGTGTTTTCCTCCAGCTGACGAGGAAGCTCCAGACTACGGCTCAGGAGTGAGGCAGTCAGGCACTGCCAAAATCTCCTTTGAGGATAAGCAATATGAAAAGGTAGAGAAAAAACACCATACTTAGAACATACAGAATGAACTGTGATATGCTCACCTGCTAACCAGGCTGCTCATCAACCTGCTTTTGCAGTTCCAGTCCGAGTCCTGCTCTGTGGGACTGTCCCACACAGGGGTTTCACAGGAGGAGCTCCGTATTGTGGAGGGGGAGGGGCAGATCGCAGAGCTGGGACCCTCAGCCGATGAGGTCAACAATAACACATGTGCGGGTAATTGTATTTAATGAGTGAGTGTATCATTGTGTTTGGGAGTGTGTGTTTTTGTCTATATTCCTACTTGGGCCAACAGGGGCCTAAATCTGGCACTCCAGACTGATGCTTTCTGCAAACAAATGTGAAGGCGGAACGACAGTTACAGTGTGGTCAGAATAGGCAGGATGATTCCGTGCCCGAATCAAATCATTGCCTTCAAATCATAAACACAGATCATGCATTCATAATTCTTCATGCAACAAACACCTGAGAGGCAAATTGATCAGTGACTTGCACCTTGTTGCGGTCGATAAACCTGCACAAATAGGACAAAACAAAAATGTGTCATTTCCCAAGCACCCACTAAGGACGAGATGCATTTCTAACTGCTGGTAAACAAATAGCGTCTCTATGCTCTTGTGCTATTTGCACAACTTTCAATGAGTTAACAACATACATGCATTTGAGAAAAGATATGCCTTCTTCCTATACAAATGAGCCTTATGGCAAAAACAGTCTAATTCACAGAGATCAGTGCTGACAGCCACACGCAGTTACAGTAGAATTTATCATTATTTATCCCAATAAGAGATGTCACACAGAGTTGTCATGGTACAGTGACAAGTGCATTGAGCACATCACTGACTGGATGACTCGGAACTTTCTCCAATTGAACAAACAAAAAACTGAGATCATTCTTTTTGGAGAAAAGAAGGACCGATTAAAAGTAATCCCAGAGCTTCAGTCGGCAGACTACAAAGTAACTAATAAAGCTAGAAATCTGGGTGTAGTGATGGACTCAGACCTGCATTTTAACAGCCACATTACAACAGTCGTTAGGTCTGCATACTACCACCTGAAGAACATATCAAGGATTCAAAAACTAATGACTTTGAAAAGCTTGTCCATGCTTTTATCTTCAGTAGACTCGACCACTGCAATGGTGTATTCGCAGGTCTCACTAAAATATATATTAGAAAGCTGCAGCTGATTCAGAACGCTGCTGCTCGAGTCCTCACTAACACTAAAAGAGTGGATCACATCAGCCCGGTTCTGAGATCATTACACTGGCATCAGTCGGCCAAATAATTGATTTGAAAGTTCTATTGCTAGTTTTTAAATCATTACATGGTTTAGGACCAAAGTATATCAACAATCTCCTGCATACTTATGAACCATCAAGGTGTCTCAGGTCTTCTGGAACGGGTCTGCTCTCGGTTCCGAGAGTAAGAACAAAACATGGAGAAGAGGCGTTTAGCTATTATGCCCCGACAATCTGGAACAAACTGCCGAATCGTGCTCGTCCGCAGAAACTCTTACTATTTTCAAATCCAGACTGAAACCATATATTTTTGCCGCTGCTTTGAATTGAACTGCTTTGAATTGAACTGCTCATATTCGCACTGCAGTTTGCTTTTTATTCATGTATTGTATAACTGTTATGTTCATCTTATTATCTTTGCCTTTTAATGCCTGTTATAAAAGGCCATTATATAATGTGTTTTTACTGTATTTATTCTTAAATGTCTTTTATTTTGTAAAGCACTTTGAATTGTCGCGTACTGAAAGGTGCCTTGCCTTGCCTTACAGTGACATGATGCAATGACAGATGGGTCTTCTAAATAGAATGAATAAAGCTAAGCATCATTGGATAAAATCAATTCTTCCCTCTCCCTGCACAAAAGAAGGGCAAATTGCACTCGGCTACATAAGTCTATAATGGTGTTTGTGCTCAATATCTTGTGAGTCAGACCTCGGGACAGGGCAAGTCCTGGTTTTATCAGCTGCTGGAATCCATTCTTTGGGAATTTCCCGTGATTGCTCCAAAAATCCACTTGACTACCTGGAATACCAGCTTTCATCTGTGTCTGATTTTTTTTGTTGGCCCGAAAGCTGGTGCAGATGAGCCCGAGAATCCAGTAAAGAGTCTGGATGGGCCACTGGACACAGCCCTGGAGCACCTGAGGATTGGTAATGTCTTCACCTTCAGGGTGACGGTTCTGCAAGCCTCCAGCATCTCTGCAGAATATGCTGACATCTTCTGCCAGTTCAAGTAAGCACTTCATCAAACATGTTTACATTGTACATTTGTTGCCCTATGATCGTCAGTATTCATTATGTAACTTTTGTTAATGTTTCAAATTCAACAATGTGACTTGCATTGATTTCAGTTTCATCCACCGTCATGATGAGGCCTTCTCCACTGAACCCTTAAAGAACACAGGCTGCGGCCCCCCTCTTGGCTTCTACCATGTGCAGAATGTAAGAAGTATCACTCAGATCCTCTTTAATAAAGAGATGAGTTGTTTTGATAGGTGACATGTTTGAACAATGCTGTGTTCTTTTATAGATTGCTGTTGAAGTGACTAAATCCTTTGTGGACTACATCAAGACTCAGCCCATTGTGTTTGAAGTATTTGGACACTACCAGAAACAGCCTTTTCTCCCCCTCTGTAAAGACGTCATCAGGTACCTGGAAGAAGTGATTTACCGTACAGACAAAGATGCAATGTATATGATTGTGTTTTCATATAATGACACATGTTATTTCCACTACCAGTCCACTACGTCCCTGCAGAAGACAGTTTCCAAGAGTGATGCCTCTGTCCAAACCAGGTAAACACACTCCTCCCAGAGCGACCTTATTTTACCATTATTGTATGTTGTATTGTCTATTATTACTAGTCTCTCTGGAAGTCATGTGATCTTAGCTCCATGTTGTTGGGTATAAGCAGTTGATGATGACACTTCGCCGGAGAGGGAGAAGTCGCTGGACCTGATCCGATACCTGGTCCCAGATGTGTTCAATGGGGCGCTGGTGGACTCGTTGTCAGGCCACGCTCTGTCTGCCGCTGGCCTGGCTGCTTCCTTCTTACTGGAAGCAAACGAGCAGGCTCAGCTGACAGCCCCGCCCACCTCTATCTGTTCAGTTATTAAAGCTCAGAATCCGGGTTGGTTATGATGTCAGATCCAAGAGAATCCTGTCACTGAAAGCCTATTTAAATTAAGTGTTTTTCTTCAAGTGACTTGAAAAAATGCTACAAAGCCAAGTACATTTTGCCATTTCACATTACAATGAACTTATTGACTGCAATTTAATGAGCAGCACTTTGTTTAAAAACTCAAGCTACCGTGACAACAAGCAAAAGCGAGTTTCACAAAAAAGAGCATGTTTTTATTACATCTACTGATGGAGGATTACTGAGTGGGCAACCGGGGACAGGCCTAGGGCCCAAACTATCTATGTCCTTTACCTACCTAAGAACATTAAACACTCAGCTAGAAAGAAACGTAAAAGACTATAAAGTCACCAAAACAACCACAAAGAGATGCAAAAAAAGCTGTAAATAAACACTGAGATTCACAACAACATGTACATAAACATAAACAACCATAAAAAGACACAGCATGACTGCAAGGACACAAAAAGTAACTACAAAGAAACTCAAAATGACAAAAACAAAATACAAAATGACAACAAAGATATACAAAGTCAATTCAAAGACATTCTTAAAAACCACAAAGGAATACAAAATGCCTACAAGGATACACACATTTACTACAAAGAGACTTCAAAGACACAAACAACAACAACAATAATAAGCTTAACAACCAATCAGTGTGAGTTCTCATACAGTTTGTAGGAGGGATGGTGGGAACCAGAGCTCTTCATTTAAATTCCACACCTGAGGTTACTACTGTCATGACTATTAGAAGCTGTATTACATCAAAACAAAAACGACTTGATATAAAAGTGGGTTTCATTGTGTCAGGATTCAGTTGGATCGGCTCTCTGATGTTCTGTGTGTGTGGTGGAGTCTCCTCTTTGAACCGGACCATGGCGCCTTTCTGCTTCAGTAGTCAGTCATGAAAAATACTCTCTTAGTCGGGAATGTTAAATATACCGTACAAAATACTGAATTGAGCTTGAGCTAAACTGCATGTAACTGATTTCAAATTCAACCTCTCTTAATTCCTTTTGGGGAACTACTTTGAGTATAAGGACTGCGTTTAACTCGAGGCTAGATTGAATCAGTTAATCAATAACAATCAACACAATCAAATCTGATTAAGTAGAGTTGGAGAAGTCTGTGCATATGCTTTTCCTTATGCACAGGATGTACAGTATGTGTTATTACAAGGGGCTGTGTTGCAAAGTGAGAACCCACAAAACCAGAGTTAAGTTTTATAACAAAAAAGAATGTAAATGAAGAAAGGAGCTCCTTCTACATGACTAATGGTTCCTCTCTTTCCCTGCATCACTGATTTCCATTCTTCTTCCCTTTCACGCTCCTTGTAGGTTTAGAGCAGCTCCTTGCTGTTACCACTAGTCTGCTCCCTGTCTACCCTCAACCTCTCTTACACTCTTATCTCCTTCTTCATCACAGTACCGGCGACCAAGCTGACAGCCATGACCCGCCCTCAGGCCGGACCCTGTCACTGCAAATATGATCTCATGGTGTTCTTTGAGATCTGCGAGCTGGAGGCCACTGGAGAGTGAGTATCCTGCATCACAAACATCCAGTTTTGTATTCTTTGAAAAAGTAAAGAAAATCAATTCTGGTGATCTATTTTCAAAGTCTGATCCAAACTGTTTCTCTCCTGTTTTTATGATAATTGTTCTCAGTTCAATTGATGGAACAATTAGTATCAGACATAGATGATCACAAAACTGATTTTTGTATCACTTACCTCTAAAGTGTCCCATAGAATAGTTATAATGATCCTGACACACTTTGAAACAAATGTCTCCACACTGTCACAACGTCACATGACCACATCCGTGAAGCTGTCTTTCATCTGTGTCTTCCCAGGTACATCCCTGCTGTGGTGGACCACAGAGGAGGAATGCCTTGCCATGGCACATACCTACTGCATCAGGTATGCCAATCACACTGAACAAATACAACATTTAGTGTTTTTTAGATGAACCTATCATGACAACTGATCATTTGTTGACAAACAGGGCCTCCAGAGGAGAATCACTGTTACTATTGTACACGAGTCAGGAGGTGAATTGGAATGGAAAGACATCCGTGAGCTTGTTGTGGGTAAGTTAAGGTCCATCGCATCATCAGTCATATTGCCTCTGTATGTCTACGAGCTGTTCTAACTGAGGCATGACTGCCGTCCTAGGTCGTCTCCGCAACATGCCTGAAGCTGATGAGACCATCATCGACCCCAACATCCTGTCCCTCAACATCCTGTCTGCTGGCTATGTCAGGCCCATGCGAGATGACCGGTACGTACTGCTTTACACTTTCTGTGAACAGTCAGATCTTTGTAAATAGAGAATAAGCCAGGGCCAGCCCATCTTCTGTACATTTTATCAGATTTTCAGATGATGTGGTTGGTAGTCATTTGTATATTTGTGGACATATATATATGTTTGTTTATGGCAGCATTGCTGAATTTGGAAACCATTATATTGTTCTGATTTACATTTCAACAACAACATTATCTACAGAAAGCCTTGAGAGGCAGGTGAGAGAAAAAAAAGTGGTGACTCAATATGAAGGAAAATCTATGTTTTGAGTAATATTAAATTCATGGGGTATTGATACACAGGCTCTCCTGCCCAAAGGGAGTACAAGACAACATTGACATCTGCAAAAACGTTTTCTCTTCAGCTGTTTTTATAAATAGCAAATATGTTTCACAGATGTTTTTAAAAATCATTTGGAAAGATGTGTTTCTGTGAAAGATGTGATAACAGTTTAGAGAAGACTAAAAAAATTGATTACCAGAATAGTTTTTCTCTCTTGCCTCTCAGGATCTCACTGTTGTGTCAGCTGCACTGAAACACAGCACACAGGCTAACGCATGGCATAGGCAACCAGCTGTGCACTTGTGGAGACAAAGCATGGCAAGAGACACAGCTTGAATGTTAGATCAGACTAGATATTTAGTTAACTTTATCATCATGACCTGCATGAGTATAGCTTCCTCTCTCTAAATGCAGGAGGCCACACATAACATATCTAGAGTGAGCGTGAGCAAAGTGAATCAAAGAGTTATTTATTTTCCGCCTCATCAGCAGTTGAATTCCCTTGTCCATGCTGGCTGTGCGACCCTCCTTGTTGTTGATCTGTGCTTTTCGTTTGTTTGATCATTGTACCTCCATGTTGCATACTGTATGACCTTGTTTATCACCTCTAACTCGTGTCACTTCTCAACACAGATTACATTTACCAACTCACCTTCTTATAGACTTTAAGAGCCACTCGTTTTTTACCAAGAACCCTCATCACACAAAACGAAATTCAAATTGCACTCCAGCATGGATCTGTGTGTAAAACACTAAACTCTCTGTATTTGAACTCAAGAGAAACAATATGTCTTCATCACTTTCTTGAATCCCTTGATAAACTCCTGATATTTAACATTACCAAACTGGATATGACAATGCAGAAATGTGAATCAATCTGGCGGTGTTGTGTGATTGCAGTCTGGTGTGTAGAATAGCAGGGAGAAGGTAAACAACCCGACAGACCAATGTCATTGCTAATACCAAAGTGAAATGAAGAAAGTTTTACTAACATGAACGCTTTGTGACTGTGACATGTTGTTGGAGAGTATGCTGGAGTTTCCACAGTGAACATGGGCCTGGTCACTTTTTGAAGTTACTCTGATGTCCTTAGAGGGTTAAACATGTCTGTCAGAAACAAATATATATATAATATATTATTTTCCACTTTGAACGACGTAAAATCTGTTGAACAACTCTACTCCTGATCATATCTACCAAATATTCATTGCCCTTTTGGTTTAATTCCAAAATGTCACATATCTGAGATCAACATTTCTCTCATATGTATTAACACAGCCAAGATGCTTTAACAATGACAATGCCCAAAATGTCCCTATCAGGCTCACCAGTAGATGGCAGTAGATGTATGTTAAGACTACAGTCACAATAATAAGACCTTGGGTTTTAGAATGACAGACATTAGTGGCATGAACACATAATCAACTCTGTTCTGGTTTGTCTTTGAACATCCAAATCCTACCATAACATAACCACTGTTTTATGGCACAATAACTCTGTGTGCTCACAGTGTATTTACAGCGTATTATATGTAAAGAAAAACAGTCTAGATTCTCTTTTAATATCCTTCTGCAAAACTTATAACATTATCTGGTGTTCGAATTATGGAAACTGTAAAGTATTTGTGTGAGTTTTTGGGTTGCAGAGACTAACATCAAGGTGTAAATGGATGCTAACATTTTTTCCCCTCCAGTCCACTAACGGAATGTTGTTGTTTTTTTGCTTTTGCAGACAGTTTCTTGATTCGGACATGCCTAGGTATATTATTTAGCCTCTCTTCTCATGCTCTTCAGTCACACAAACATCCCTCTAACGTCCTCCTCACCCTGCAATCCAGCCTCCCAGGAAGTCGTTACTCTCTCTTCTACTCTGCCATTACTGTCAGCATTTCATCCGTGCCTCTTTGTTTTCTCCCCTCCTGAGAAGTGAGGGTGTGGTTGTGCATGTCCCCTCTTGCTGCTGCGCTGGGTGTGTGTGTGTTTGAGCTGTTATCAGGTTTATGATAGACAGGGTCTGCATGGCTGGTTTTGCTTCCCGTTGGCTGTGTCTGTGCTGGAGGTGTCGTGGTGTTCAGTCTCACACTCTCTGTTCCCACTTCAGCAGATGCTAGGAACTATCTAATAAGGCTGATGTGAGGAACTGTACAATCAATATTTGATCAATGCATTTGTTTTGGATGGAAAAGACATTTTAAAATGTTGTAGACATCTTATTTAAAATATATGTTTACTCTTGTAAAATATGTCTTCCTGATTGTTTCTAGATGTTGAGTTATTCACAGATGAATTTAAAAAGCAGCAAAGTCACATCAAACATGGTTGCACTCCCAATGTGGTTGAGAAAATGCAACATTGGTAAGATGTATTTGCCAGTAGAGAATGTAAGTGATCACAGTTCTTTTGAAACAAAAGAATGCTGACCGTGTTCTGCCCTTTCCACTCTGTTTGTTATTCTCATATTGTTGACCTTTGCAGTGAAGAAATATTTTGAATCCATGGATATGATTTTGTTAGTTACCTCTAGAGTGGTTCCCATCACAGCAACAGAGTATTAACAGGAACACTAGTCATCCACTGTTACTCAAGTGCTGTAACATGGATCACATCACTTACAGTACCCCCTCTGGCACGCCATTCAAATGCAGCTATTAAAATGTAATCCAATGAACCCATTACCTCACCAGTAGCACCTCTCAAAATGTCTGCGATGTTGCGACATCGTGGCCAGTTTACCTCGCTGAAACTGGCCAAACACCAGGAACAAACGGCTCCTCGCATGTTCCGCCAGCATGACTTCAGTGCTGGCTCCTGCAGGAGGTAGTAAAAGGCAGAGAAACACATGTTGGGGTAGTGCACAGAGGAAATTGCTTCCTTGTAATGAACACTTTTCTACTACTGGGACATAAGTGTGTCTATCTGTGTTAATGCACTTGCTAATGAGTTAAAAACTGGCCATCTTTGCAGTGAATCTGCTTTACTCACACAGAGCCACAGTGAGTTTCTGCATTACAGAGTCCACTCAGTTCATTGTCTGTTTATTCTGGGTGACACATTGTTCACTCTCCGATAAGGTCACATCAGTCCAACATCTGAACCTCATGAAGACTCCTTTCAGACTGTTTTTATGGCTTACGAAAACATTAGTTTCCTTTTACAATTCGTGCTTGGATTATCTTTTTTAAATATAAGGCTGTGAAAGAACTGCTTCCTGTGTGTGATTATTTCCGCTCAGGGGTAATGAGAAAAGACGTGTACATTAGTGTAGCAGAAAGCAGTAGAGTTTAGCTTCAGGAAAGCTGTTATTTAACCCTCTCTATGGTGGGGCAGGATTAGAGCACCTTCCACAGGATTCTCATGTGTTAACATAATGAGATAACAGAGTGGAAAACAAACACTATCCCAGCCACACGAGCGCGGCACAACCACAAACACACTTTCTCACTTTCTATTCTTTTGCTGATTTCTTCTTCCTCACAGCATTTCCTCGGGAGTTGACCATAGGTATTTCACTGCCCTGTCCCTCATTCCTCTGGCTGGCTCTCATCCCCCCCTCCTTTTTCTGTACTAAAAGTCACCTCCGCTCTATTTGCATTTCTGTCGTGGTTTGTACATCAACTAAATCAGCCTGTTGCATGCAGAAATGTTTCATTAGCACTTTTGTTTGACTTACATTTGATGAATACTTACTACAACATAAAATGATATCGGTTTTACCAAGCCTAATATTATGTAATCAAATCCTATTTGTATCTTTCTGTTTGTGAAATATGTTTTGATATTGAAAGTTGTTGTTAAAGGGATGGTTCAGCGATAAGGAACAGTATTACAGAATATGGCAGTTGTCACACCCCTAGTTTGCAGAAGCAGTCGGGAGTACCAGTAAAGAAGCTAAGACATGTACTGCTGTGGATGGGGGGCAAAAGCAAACATGTTTATGACCACCCAACAAATGTTGTCATTGTTTAAATGTACACCGAATCATATGGTTCAAAGGGTTAGTTTGGATTCACTAAAGTCACACAATAATACAAACTAACTGCCAGATCAATGCAGCGGCAGACCAACAACGTGTGTGTTCTGCTAGGTCAAATTGTTTTTTAGAAGTCTGGTGGCTTTGCAGAGAGCTTTAGTTCCATGTTCAAATTAATTAAGTGTACACTTGATTTTTTTTGTATGTGGACCTTTCTAAGAGGCCACAGCAGTGCATTGCTAACTTCCAAGCTCCTACTCATGCAAATGTATTTTAAAGACAGACAGTAGCATGTATTTAGCTTATTTTGTGTTCAGGTAGAAGGACTTACATTTTAACAGCTGATTCATTTGATCAACTTAGGACTTTCTTCCGTTTCGAGGCTGCTTGGGACAGCTCCATGCACAACTCCCTGCTTCTAAACAGAGTCACTCCATATGGAGAGAAGATCTACATGACCCTCTCGGCCTACCTGGAGGTACCGCACAGAGCCTGAGATCATGAGAACAAATAGCTCTTACAGTGTCGGAGGTGATTCATGTCTGATATCCATCCTCTTTCTCTTATCAATTGAAGATGGAGAACTGCACCCAGCCCGCAATCATAACCAAAGATATCTGCATGGTGTTTTACTCACGAGACACAAAGCTCTCAGCCTCGCGCTCCATCCGGAACCTTTTTGGCACTGGAAGCCTGAGAGCGGCAGACGGGTGAGTTTTAAACTTCAAACATTGAACAAAATCAAACAGCTCCTGTGATTTTCCTTAATGTAGAGCTCTGTTTTTGACTTTGTAGAAACCGTGTTACTGGAGTTTATGAGGTCAGCATGTGTAACCTGGCAGATGCAGGAAGTCCAGGTGAGCGTCGAGACTAAGTCCTCATTTAGCATCTGCTCACTTATGCTACATTTCTAACACTGACTCTAACCATTCCAGGTATGCAGAGGAGACGTAGGCGGGTGCTGGACACCTCCGTGGCCTACGTCCGCGGGGAGGAGAACCTGGCCGGGTGGAGGCCCCGAAGTGACAGCCTCATTCTGGACCACCAGTGGGAGCTGGAGAAACTCAGCCTCCTGCAAGATGTAACGGCAATTTATTTTGATTTCACCTTTTACATCTCTTTAAATATGTTGCTTTGAATATATGATACAAAATCATATATTAATATATATGTTAAAGTTCATAACCAACTTCAGTCTTAGATCATAGCTACAAAACATTAATCATTGCCAGAATCTCAGCCCTTTAAAAGTTTAGTTGAGTTTATTTATTGAAAGGACAGTGCACATTAATCAACATTGCTGTAAATGAGCCAGCAGGCTAATTTCCAACTGTTGTCCTTGGCAAGATGTTAAATGACCACAAAATCCAGTTTCTTTTTATTGTATCAAAGGACATTTATTTCATTCTTGAATATGTCAGTGATTAGCAACAACAAAGCAGTGTTTGACGCAGTTCTCCTTATTGCAGCAACAAAAGGTGGATACAAGTTAAAGATCCTATTGGCCTTATGTGAAAACAAGAGAAATAGCTATATTTGGTGAGAAATAGTATAAACTACAAATGTGAAGCCAAGGCTCTGGATATAATAGAATCATAATGCATGGTTTTACGATGGCAATCAAACATTGTCTTTAATGGGTTTCATGTTGATATTTTAGGGGGTGAAGTGTCTGCATTTTAAGTGTCTACACCCATTATTGTAGGTTAATCAAATGAACTAGTGTTGATCCCTCCAAAATTGAAAATAAAATTGAAACCTTTCCAATATTTATGCCATATGCATTAAATGGATATTTAAAGGTTCTAAATTAGGAAAGCTCTTACTTTTAAAAGCAAATGCTGAACAAATGGTAATTGTGCTACAGTGTTTGGCGTAATGGTGCATTGTTTCTTAATTAAAAGAACAGGACTACCTCACTAAGATGTTTCTTTAAGTTAAACTGGGACTATAAATGAAGCTGAGGTTTCTATAACTCATCTTTGACATGTAATGTAATCTTTAAGTTAGTAGCCAGGGAACCTAAATGCAGGTGTACAAATGTCAAGACAAAAACATCTATAGTGATTCAACTGCAGAAAACTACAAGACATTTAAGTCTACCATCATTTGAAACAAATGATTTAATGTTGGAATTGGATAGTTTCCCTGTTTTCACAAGAGTGAATTCTCCGGCCGAAGCTCCAAATAAACCGTCAGTGTTTGCCATCAAAGCTCCAGCTCTCCATCGTGTCTCTCTGAGTCCTGACTCCTCCATTGCTACAGAAGTTTCCCCCACACTTATGATTTATGTTACGAAAAGCAGCTGTTTCTCTTGTTTTTCTTCCCATTCTATCAGGTGGAGAAGACCAAGCATTACCTCTTGCTGAGGGAGAAACTGGAGTCTACAATGCTCATGGGCCAGGATTCCCTGCAGTCCTGCGTCACCGAGGACCTGAATGAGACTCCTCAGCCCCCCGAGCTGGAGCAGGAGGTCAGCTGCAGCTCTGAGATCACCGAGAGGCAGAGGGAGCTCGCTGCCAAGGTCAGCTACATCACAAATACAACCTGAAGTTCATTTTTGACTTCTTGCAGTCCTGATTGTTTTTTGTAACACTACTACTCTATGATCTCTGTCTCGTCAAATCTGTGCTGAATGTACCTTCATTTTGATTATATTACAGATCTACTGATTTCATTATCTGTTATCTAATCTCTGTCTTTTGTTCACAGTGTTTGCGGCTGCTCACTCACTCCTTTAACCGAGAATACACTCACGTGTGTGTGAGCGCCAGTGAAAGCAAGGTAGTGCTCAAAACACTCACATTTAAACCGAGACGTGAACAAAAAATATGATGTACGTCTGATTGTTCCACACAGTTGACACGTGTGTGTGTGTGTGTGTGTGTGTGTGTGTGTGTGTGTGTGTGTGTGTGTGTGTGTGTGTGTGTGTGTGTGTGTGTGTGTGTGTGTGTGTGTGTGTGTGTGTGTGTGTGTGTGTGTGTGTGTGTGTAGCTCTCAGAGATGTCCATCACGATGCTCAGAGACTCAGCTTCAATCTCTGCTCTCAACACCATCACACCTTCCTCAACATGCCCTTCGCTGGTTGATGGTTGCTATGGCAACACTGAACTCAGGTGAGTCCTTTTTTGGCTTTTTAGTGTTAATTTGTCTATCATTTTAAATGTGTTATTGCATATGGGATACACAGGTGTGTATAATTATTTGGAGTTTAACCTCAGCTCTTTCAGAAAAAATACAGACACTCAGATTCTTGAGGACACAAATGTCCTCATTGAAACCACATTTCTTTATCCCACGCCCATCACTGCTTACAAGCACTCAGTTACATCAGCCTTTCAATCCAGAGCCCTGGCTTTCTTGTTTTTTGGATTCAGAATCAAGTTTATTGCCAGGTACGTTTACACACACAAGGAATTTGCTTTGGTATCTGGCGGTGCAAACATAAACAATCTAAGTAAATACATTTCAATAGTAGGTATTAATATATAAGGATAATACAAAATAAGTATTGTCCATCATATTGAGCTACAGGACAAATACATGGAGCACTGCAGTTTTTATGCATTGTATGAAAAATATATGCTGTTGTTAATATTTTCATTTTCATATTTTTGGATGTATGACAGTTTTTGAGGGATGCAGACATTGTTGTCATTTAAGGAGTGAGGCACACAGGGTCATTGTTTTCGTTGCCTTTGTTTAATGAGTCTGGATTAACCACATTCTGTATACTGTAGACTGTGTTTTCTTTTATTCCTTGTTTTGAATAAAATGGTTGGTAGTGTGATGCTCTGAGAGAACAGTGATGTCACTCATTGCAGAGTGCTTTAGTTGCATCAGGTGTGGGTAACTATGATTTATGAGCCTCTTGTTCCTGTACCGCAGACCCCCGATGCCTCGCTCCCGTGCGGTCAGCCCCAGTCCTGACACACAGCAGGACGCAGAGAAGAAGTCCATCACCGGGGCCTCTGAAAGCAGAGCCCGGAGCCGCAGGTTCTTCCCCGACATCCAGGAGATCAGAGTCAGGTGAGTGTTCCTCAGTGACTGTGGAGACACTCTTCTGTTTCACATGTGCTGATTTCTCAACTCTACTCTTGCAGCCCCATCGTGTCAAAGAAGGGATACATACATTTCTTGGAGCCGAACACTAACGGGTGGGTGAAGCGCTACGTGGTGGTGCGGCGGCCGTACGTCTACATCTACAACACAGAGAGAGACTCTGTGGAGCGCGCTATCCTCAACCTGTCCTCGGCTCAGGTGGAGTACAGCGAGGACCAGCAGGCCATGCTGAAGGTCGGTGATCAGGGTCTGGAGGGAACATTCAAAATGTAATGCGTTACAATAACTAGTTACATGACAACAAATCTAATCAGTAACCTAATATGAGTATCAAAATATAAAAGTAATGTAACCTGAATACTTTCCGTTACTTTTGGAAAACCTCAATATCAAATGCAATGCAAATAAAAACGTTACAATAAATAACAACAAGATGATTTTGACTTTAGTGTATGCAACAATGTAACCTTAGAAAAGAAGAAACCAAGATATTTCATATCAAAAATGTAGTAACAGTAATAGTTTACAAATGCTGTTTAAAGTTAATTAAACAAAAGCATAGACTGTACTGTTGTTTAATAAATCAGGTGTCCATCTACTGCATTCAAAAAGAAAGGTATTTCAAATGAAGATAAGATCAAATGTACTTTATTGATCCCAAATTGGGAAATGTTTCCGTGTAAAACAAGGCATTGCACATAATACGAAATGAAAAGAGTAGAAATAAACAATTCTAAAATGTAAACATCTCAAAATAGAAATAAAACAGAATTAGAGAGTAGAAAATATATAAGTTGACCGTGAAGATGTTTTATCTTCACGGTCAACTTATATATTTTCTAAAGAAGAATTAAAGTAGCCTAAATATAAACCATAAAGAAAACGTGTTCATTACTTCTTCTACCTATAATATATTGATCTTTATTTCAAAATGTATTGTAACTATGTTATCCTGCTAGTAATCTCTTTTTTGTATATAAGTAATCTGATTACTTATTTTTGTTTGTAATTGAATACAGTTACCTTTGTATGTATCCTGATGACGTCATCTTGTTCTCTGTTACTCCCTCTCTCAGCTCTTGTTGGTGAAAGCCTCAGATACGGTTCCATATGTTTTTCTTTTCTTTCCACAGACCCCGTACACATTTGCAGTGTGTACAGAACATCGTGGAATATTGCTTCAAGCCATTAATGACAAAGAGATGCATGACTGGCTCTATGCGTTTAATCCCCTCCTTGCAGGAACTATCAGGTAAAAAATACTTCAACAGCTAAAAGTACACAAACAGAAGTGGAAAATGTATCCTTAATACGAATATATATTCTCCTTTCGGCCTCTCAGGTCAAAGCTGTCGAGAAGACGAGCCGGACCCATGAGAATGTGAGACGAGACAGAAGGATGAACGCAGAGACTAAGATGTACATAGATCCTTGTCCTTGTCCCTCCCCTTGTGCTCCCCCCTCCTCCCCCAGCCCCACTACAACAGTCTCCAACAACTATCTTACCCCTGTACGTCCTCAGCTTATCACTAGTGTCCTCAGCACCTAAAGCGCCCATGTTTGTGTCAGGCTTTTGTTGCGGTGTGACTGTAGTCTGAAGAAAGTCTTCAAAAAGCTGTCACTTTCCTGTACTGAGGTTTATTCATAGCTGGACGATTGGAGAAGACTGGAGGAAGTAGCACCAGTTTCTTATCTCAGATTACATACGTATGGTAATGTACTGTAGTTGTTGTCAGTGACACATCAAGCCTTATTCATTTAATCCTCCAAAAAATGCAGTGACGTTTATTTTGATGTGAAGCTGTCATGTCAGCGAGATCACATTGCTTCATTTGCATCAGTAAATATAGAAACAAACATCCAGAATGTTCTCTTCTCTACAGCTATATACAGTATATATACGGTGTCTAAACTGGTTTGCAGTCAGCTAAAAAATACACGCTTAAAGAAAAGAAAGGACAGTTGAGTGTAATTCTTTGGAACAATCTTCTTTCCTGCACTGTGAATCCTGACATGGAGCAATCTGCTGTCCTACTCCTAAACTTCTCCGAAGCTTTAGCACACACAGCCTGGCAAAGGAACATCTCATCTTAGACCTTATGTTATGTGGCATTCTGATCAATCCATGTCATGTTTTAGCTTCTCTTAGGAGCACCGAGGGTATCTACATTCACACCAAAAATAAATTCAATGTCATCACCAATAATCCTCCCAATTGAATCCCATTCTCTACCTGAATTGTATTTGTTTAAAATGTGATATATTTAGATATTTAACAGCTTTATTATTTATTTCTGCATGTATTTATTTACAAAGACATTTATATTTCTAAAATAGTAGTACCGTGCAATTTCTGCACATCGCACTTTTGAATATGAGTTCCTTAAATGTTTGAATAAGACAGCGTTGTGCCCATACAGCTATTTAAACTGCTGAATAATTTACGATTGGCCAATTTCTTTGTGAAGCTGACAATGACTTGAATAATACTACCCCCTGTAAGATTTGGATAGTCACACCTGACCTTTGACCCCTACTAATACACATCTGAAAAGGTCGATGTTTTGTCAGACATAAAGATGGTCTGTCCATCTGCAGCTGCACAAAGCTACCTTGTTAAATAATCAAAAGTATCAATGTTCCTCACAGTACAGAATAAGAAACTCGTTTTCTGAATGATATGTATATTGATTCAATGTAGTGCCTCTCTTTTCAATCAGACTGTACAGTATGCCTCTGCACCATGCTGCTACTGTTCTGGAAGTGTCTGCGGATCATACCTGTCTGCTTATCGTCATCACCTACATTATCAGACTGAAATCTATTACATATCTTAACTGGCAATCGGCTGTCATTAATTGTCCATAACACAGAGTATACTTCAAGGACGTAACGTCTGATTTGAACCCTGAGAGGGAAGGAAAAGCATTTTGTTGATGCATTTTCTAAGTCTGATCTTCTTTAAGGGGATTTTCAGGTAGTTTGTAACATTTCTGTGATGTTTCTTCTGGCTACAAATCATGAATCCTATTTCAAACGCATGGTAGAGGTGCACTAAAGCCTCTTGTGGCCTAAATGAGTATTACAACAAGAACCAATAACCCTCATTTAAAATAAACTTCTTTCCTATCAAAAAAATGTAGGAACTAAGAAAGATTATCCTGGCAAAACCTTTTTCTCCACCTGATAACTCGTAACAAAAGAAAATGATTTCGATCAGACTTAGAAAATGTGCTACCTTCGATCTTTGCTACAGTGCATTTTGTATACATTGCATTCCTGATCATTGAATCTGAAACAGCTCCTGAACTAGTGACAGATTCAGCGTGTGAGATGTTGTGTGAAGTTTAAGGATGAGCATGCCTCAGGTCAGCCAGCCTAGAGAGCGTGCTACAGAAGAGACATTTCACCTGCAAACTAAGACAACATCTCAAAGCATTCAACTGTTAACAATATGATTTGTTGTAAGATGGCACAGTAAGCAGGGGATTACATTCTAACTGCAATTTAAGTATTTGCTTTTATTCAAGCATATATCCAGAGATTTGAAAGTATTCTGTCGGTTGTGGGCAATTGTTTGAAGTGATCCATTCAAAACCTTGTAAATCCTCCATAGCTGTCAGTAGTTGTGGCTAATCAGGCGGTCTAATGTGTGTTCATTTCTTCTGTTGGCTGTGTTCTGTGATCCCTGTTGCCATCACAGCCTTTCCTGGCAGAGACTACAGTTGTGGTTTATCCAGCCGCAGCATCATCATGGAGAGAAAGCCCTGCTGTAAATGACACCGTCAAAAGCACTCATTGTGTCTCATTTCCTTTCAAAACACAATCTTAAAATGTGAGCCTCGGATTGCTCCAGTTTGATCTTTGTGTTGAGATTATTCCTCGTGTTTTTAATGTTCCTCTTTGTGTGTCACTTTTGAGCCAACCAAAGCTTTCTTGGTGCAGTCAAACACAACAAATCACACTGAATGTACATTGATATTTGAAACAGTTGTTCTGCTGGAGTGGTTGTGTTGTCTTTTGTGTTCACAGTCTGATTCCTGATTGATTGTAGGTGGGTTACTGTCAGGGAACTAAACGAAAGTGTGGGATAAACCTCTTGTAATCTGTCCACTGACATGAGAGGGGAGGCTGGTTCATTATAATCACACTTTCACTCTTATCTCAATCTCACCATCATGCTGTCAGCCTTCACAACATCTACTTTTTCTATCCCCATTTGAAAGATATCATCTACATTTTTGTGCTTCCACATCTTTATTTATTTTCAAGTTGCACAAGTGCATTTTTTTTTTCTTCAAATGACTTTGCATTGTATATAACATGATTGCTGTGAACAGTGTATTATAAAGTTGCACCCATTTTTAAATCTGAAATGGGCAGTAGTTCAGTCGGTGTCTCTGAGTGTTGGAGTTTAGCGTCAAATGTTTGTGTACACTAAACACATTGTCATATATGAAATAAACATGGACATTATGCAACACAAAGAAACAGACTCCTCCTTTTATTCTTAATTCAATTAGATTTTGAAACTGTTGACCCAGCATTTATGTATTATCATTCAAGAACATAATACTGTATTAAATATATGAATTGTGGTCAGACCCAGTTGATACACAGAAAAATGTTGGGGTCTTTTTGGAGATTTGTTCGGCTATCTCTAAAAATTGAATAAAACTATAATACTAGGCATACATTTGTCGTTTAAGAGTCCTCCTTACAAGTAGACAGTATGTTCTTAGTATAATCATAGAATTTTAGTACAAATCCAGTGACATTGGGGATAACATTGTAATTGGTATATTTATGTATTTAAAGTTGGCCATGGTTATTCTATACATTTACAAATCATTCAATCTTAAATCTGTCATGTTTAAAATGTATAACCACAACTTTAAACTCTATGTTGACGTTATGATTTTTGCGCATATTGTAATTTAGTCCAAAAGTAGGTGAATGCATAGCCTATACTATACTCAAATAACTGAACATATTTGATGTGTGTTTCTTTTATTTATATGTTGCCCCAAAAAGCTTTTCCTTAAGGAGTCATTTTAATTTATTGTTGTTATTGTATTGTTTGCAATCATAATTTTGAAAATGTTTGGGATCAGTAGTGATATCAATCATCCTTAATGTGACATGTGCCGAATCCAGAGTTGCCATGTCTTAGCACTCTTTATATAACATGTATGTTTATCTTTATTTTTGTAATCCTTATCTTCTGGACTCGAATTAACATCATCTCCCAGGATTTTCTTCAAATTCGACAAATATCTTATTCTGATTGTCAGACAATATCACAATAAATAAAACAAGTGTCACACTTCATCCTGCCTATGTGTAACAGGTTCAAGCATTTTGTGTACACATTATGAATGTTCTTTTTTCATTTACTTATGTTCTAAAAATGAATATGACAAATACACAAATGTAACATGAAAAAGTTAAAATTATATTATTTTATTATAAATGATTTGAATCGTCCTCTTATTGCAGCTTTCCCTTTAAGACAACCCGGCGCAACCCGGCGGAGTAGCGCTTCATCCAAAGAGGCTAAAGCTAGCTAATGATTAACACAGATAAACAGCAGTAAACCTTTTCAGGACAACTTCACATCACTTCTCAAGGTTAGACACACAACCAAGCAGCTCAGCCTGATGTGTCTCACGCAGAGGAACATGTCCGAGTCATGCAACCGTGCTAGCAAAGAGTAGTAGTTAGCTGCATCAGCTAGATTTAGCCAAAGCTAACATATGTTAGCTACAGTACTTAGCTAGCCGAACATCAGCTCGGTCTGGCCATGGGTCTGGCACATGGATGTATAATAATAGTGTCTGGCAGAGATGGAGCGCTTGTTGTTGTCATGCTGCAGTCACAAGTTTCCTCATGTTCTGTGCTAACATAGCACAGTTGTTAGCAGGAAGCTACCTGACAGCCTAGCTGAGTACCTCCCTGCTGCTGAGTGCTGACAGAAGCGAGGTGCTGCCAGCTGATGGAGGAGACCAGACTCCATGTGTGTTGTGTGAACCATACATGTCGGCCATACATGTACATAAAACATGTAGTCTCCACAGTACCGGACAGAGGCGGATCCCAGCTGTCTGAGGGTCAGGGGTAAAATAAATGAAAAAAGGCACTGGCATCAGAAAGTATTCCAGCATGCAGGACACAGTGGTAGTTTAGTATAAAGTCATAGCCACAAGAGAAACCCACAAAAGCCCATGATTGGTATTTCTTTCAGTTACAGAATTTGTGTTAGTAACTTATAATTGTTTTTAAAAACAAACACATTCCCAGAACTTTGGCTCAAATGATGTTCTATTTCGTATGGCTTCACCCTCTAAGGCTATTGGGTAATCCCCCTGCGCACCCGCGCAGCATTGAAACACTTGTAGTCCACGCCCACCCGCAAGGTGGGCCCCACCCTTGATTGATTGATTGAAAAGTTTATTAACAGCTTGTATATTGGGTACAGTACAGCTCAAAACATACAATTGTTAAAGGAATGCTCCACTCATTAGATAATTAATCAAAACTTCAGTATTTAGTGAAACATTATGTTTAAACCATACCCTGAAGAAATCAGCGATATTCCCCGGTAAATAATGATTTTATAGCTCTTTTTTATCAAAACCTGTATATTCTGTCAGGCCGCTGCCATTTTTGCCATTTTCAGTAGTCACGTGATGGTCGTGATGTCATCCATGCGTTCACTTTGTAAACACACGAAAACATGGCGGAGTATTTGAGTTCGGACTCGTCAGCCGAGGAAGAAGTTTTGAGCAATATGAAGAGATTGGATGGGGGAATTCAGCCATACAGGTTCGAGCCAAGTAGTCAGAACCGTCAGGAATCCAGGGACAGTGACAATGAGGATGAACAGCACGGTGATCTTGCTGGAGACGATCCCTTTACTCGTGCAATTGATTTCGGGAGGCGAGTAGGAAGACCTGTACATGAATGGTGTACCTAGAACCACGATTTTATGGGGCCAGAAAAACTGGGGAAAAGTACCCACTAGCCAGTACTACGCTATATGGAAAGGCCACCAAAAACTGGCCTGGCCTGGACGATAAAGGACGTTTAAACGGGGCTACCCGCTGCAATGGAAATGCGCTATAACATACCTTATTCTTACTCCGAGCACTACTTCTGGTCCTCCATCGCTTCACACTTGCAGAGGTCGATTTCTCAACTGGCCGAACTGGTGTCCTGGTCGGTGATGACACCAGAAAGACCGATGGTACTGCATCTCCATTAAGTAATGATTGTTCAATAAATCCCATGTTATGTTTTATCATACTCTCAGAGTAGTCGTCCGGAAACTTGAAATGTTCGCTGCATACATGCGCCTGTGGATCTTTCGGTTCGGGCCGGCCACATTTCGCTAGCCACTGCCTCCGAACGTACTTCCTACGCTTACCTTTTGGCAACAGATGGAACCGAGCATTCCGTGGATTGTTCCTATCAGAATTGTGGCAATGTTTCGCGATACAATGAGGCATATTTGAAGAGAGTAACTACAGTAAATAACATGAACATCAACGTGTCCTCGAAACCAAACGCATGGTTTACATCACGTCCGGTAAAATGGCGCCGCCCACAGTGTTGATGTTATTTCGGTAATTAATCAGTTTAAAATCACTGATAATGTCATCGGATTAAAAAAAAAAAAAAAAAGACTGGCAGAGACTGGTCTGTTTTATCGGATGATAATTATTTAAAAATGAGTGTCATGAGCATACCATTCCTTTAAGGGGATGCAGACCAGAGAAAGACTTTCGTCTTGTTTACATCAGGGTCCCCCATTTCCAATTCATCATATCATTTAAGACATATAAGACATATTTGACATACAGATGGCTTATTTACAATTTACATACAGGTGGTTTTTTACATACAGATTGCTTATTTACAATTTTCATTTTAGATTTCGTTCTAATACATCCTAACCGGACATTTAAGACATACCAAGTCTACAGATATACAGTTGGTAACAGAGTCTAAAATGCGAGTATATACATAGATGGGGGGGGGGGGAAGCTGTCCATTGAACGACAGGTTGAGATTTGTACCATTACCGGGGCCAGTTTTGCAATGCTCTCCCCCGAAGGTGCTCTTTAAGAGAGGTTTTGAAGGTAAGTATAGTTTTACTTTCCTTTACAGTTGTGGGAAGAGCGTTCCACCTTCGGGCTCCCTTCCGCAGTAGCGTGGCGTGGGAAAAAAATTAGGGGAAGCCAATAATACGTCCTTTCTTTTGGGTCGGGGGTGTGGTGGTCAATGTAATAACGTAACCAGATGAGTGATTACAGCACCCAGTATCATTTTACACACATTTGTATCATACAGATGCAGGACTTACACATGCCTGTTATCTAACCGACAGGTCCGCACGCACTCTCCAGCCCAAACTATAATAAGTATTCATTCACAAACTAAATCAGGAGATTTTTTCCTCGCTGTACACAGCTCCAGTTTGGGCATTGGCCTGTCATCAGATTGTATTTGTTGTTGCTGCTGTAGCGGAAGTTTAGTACAATTATTTTTTGATTAAATACTCCACATCTCCACCCTCCATAATTGCACTTGCTTCAGTTGCTTGCTACTTTCTAACGGCGGTGAGAGTGGTGCAGTGAAGCTATCTATCTTCTACTGATTAGATTTATGATTCGAAAATTATAAAAGTAGGGTAGACATGTGGATATCATCCGACTGAACAAAACGTGCATTTATCTAACAGGTTCGTTTTCCACTGACCTTATTTCGTGCTATTTTCCAAAATCCTATGGAGAAATGATCCCATTGCTTTTTTGTCGAGGGAAACATGAGGGAAACCGAGCGCAGCTTACTTCCGGGTTTAAGGACTGCAACACTGCAATACTAAGTTGATGCGATTTGATTGGATTGTGAGGGAATCCAGCCGCCTCTGGCTTCCCTTGGCATGGCCCTGACCAATCACAGGTTAGCAGGTGCATCACGTGAGCCTTGTCTGATTGGTCAATCCCTCCATTTTTTTTCACCAAGGGAAGCCAATTTCGGCTGGCCTCCTCTCGCAACAGAGAGTGCAATCTACTGTTTCACCATAACATCTAGAGGGGCGCTGTTTCACTCTTTGTAAAATACTCAATGAGAATGGGGGAGAGACGGGCCGGCAGCAACACACAGCAAAGAATTTCCGAAAATAAACGAAGTGTTTTTATTTATTTATTAAAATTATAACTACAATCCGAAAAAACAGGGGAAGCCTGGCTTCCCTTGGCCTCCAGGAGAAAACGCCACTGCCCTTCCGGTATAAATAGGAAGGAGACCCGACAATCTGCTCCCTCTTTTCTTCAGCCAGCGTTACTGAAGCACAGAGACACTAAACATTGTCCCTCATGTGGCTCAGGATACATCATGAGCTACGACCAGCACACGATGTGCGAATCCTGCCTGGGGCCAGAGCACATGGACGCGGCTCTCAGCCAGCAGGTCGCGTGCTCACACTGTGCCCGTCTCCCCAGACCAGGCGCCAGAACAAATCTAAAGGGAGGGCATATGATTTGCATGGGAGGGCACACAAAACCGTCACGTGCTGCGGGCCTGCGGCACAATATATATATCAAACAGCAAGGCCAACAGCATTGCGCAAAGACGCACACTTATCGCAAATACATATACAAATAAAGGGCAACATAGAAACCACTTTTGAAACATTGTGTGTGTAGCAGCACAGAAATTGTTAAACCACGAGCAAGGCACACTGGTTAAGGATGGCAGCTTCCTCATCGTTGCATTCGGAAAGAAAGAGACGGAGACGATGAACTGTTCAGCCCGCCTTGGGCATGGTTCATTTTCCTATGCACTGCACTCAGACATGCTGTGGAGTGAATCGTGGTCACCTCTGAGAGGGAGTTGGTTGACAGCTAAAAAAGCTAGAATATCAACGACAGCTGACACGTAATAAGGTTCCGTGCCAGCTGATCTGCACCAAAGTACTCATTTCCTTATTTGTTTCCTCGCGTATCTGTCTCTCTCTCCACAAACTCTCTCTTCTTTTGATGCGGCATGCCTTAGCAGTCCTTTATCAGTCTGTAATGCGTGTTTCCAAGTCGTAAAAGCCGCATCAGATGAAGACGTATTTACTTTAAACTGTCTACAGGGGAAATAAAAGGCTGCGTCTGCTTTTAACGAATCTTCAAGCCGTGGTCTGTTGTTGTACCATGCAGCGGCAAAAATGCGCTTCTTTCCTGAAAACAATGTCCCTGGATAATGATCCAGTTTCACCTGGTTGGGTTTATTAACCCCAAGATCATCTGGGGCTGTTGGTCTTTGAGCGGTTGCTGGCCCAATAGTACCTGTTGATGTGCTGCAAGGTAGCGTCTGTAGTGGAGGCACCGGCACGGAGGAGGAGGAGGAGGATGCTGGCGGGTGTGGTACAGGGTGTGGCAACGCAGGTGGTGATGGTAGGGGCACAAGGAGCTGTGCCTCGGAGGACAGCGTTGGTGGCGGCCGCCTTGATGAGTCAAGGCTTGGGCTCGCTAACTCAGCCCCGGGGTTTGCCGAGGTCAAGCTTGTGACATTAAGGCGTGCTGCTGCAACGGCAGGTGAGGGTCGCCAGCAGCACCATCGGCTGCAATTCTTTCATTGCTATTTCGTTTTAATAAATCCTTAGACCTTTTAAGCCAATTTCTGATGTCCATTTTGTAATTCAAACAGAAATGGGAGTCTACAGAATGCACAATAAACAATAAATAAATCCAGAATAGGCGGCAGAGTGTGACGCTGTGATTGGTCTAAATGTGGACGAATCACAAATCACAACAGACACATGAATTTATTTGACGTAGCCTGCGATTTTTTGTTTTAGTTACTATCTGACATCACATACATCGCAGCATAAAAGTTCACAGTTTATTTATAATTTAAAAAATATATATATATATTTTTTTTAAATGTTATAAATAATAAAAAACGTGTATATTGGGGGAGGGCAGGAATGTCAAATGGGAGGGCCTGGCCGACAGGAAGCGAAGAGCGGACGCTCTCGCTGCGGCGACCGAGGTGGACGATTGGCCCCTTCCAGGCTTTGGAGCACGTGGACGGCAGCAAAAGCAGGCGGACGACATCCGCCAGCACGTTAGCTGGCTCCAGCCTGCTGGGCGGTCACAGCAGCACCAACGACCGCAGCAGCTGCAGCGTCCAACCCGGCCACAGCGGCAGGAGGAGAGACGCTCACAGCAGCCGCAGCGGCGTCAGGCTCGCCCGTCGGCGGCTGCAGGGACTCCGTCCCACGTCTCCGCTCCCTTACCTTCAAAACCTCTCTTAAAGAGCACCTTCGGGGGAGAGCATTGCAAAACTGGCCCCGGTAATGGTACAAATCTCAACCTGTCGTTCAATGGACAGCTTCCCCCCCCCCCCCCCATCTATGTATATACTCACATTTTAGACTCTGTTACTAACTGTATATCTGTAGACTTGGTATGTCTTAAATGTCCGGTTAGGATGTATTAGAACGAAATCTAAAATGAAAATTGTAAACAAGCAATCTGTATGTAAAAAAACCACCTGTATGTAAATTGTAAATAAGCCATCTGTATGTCAAATATGTCTTATATGCAGGGTCGGCGTCATGGGGGGTCATTCGAGGGCCATGCCCCCCAAAATGAGTCACTGTGCCCCCCCAACGCAGGGTGGGCAAGCCTTGCCACTTTGCCGTTTTTTTTTTTTTTTAATCATAGAAGTGAAAACGTTTCCACTAAAGGTTTTTTGTGTGAAATACATCAGAAATAAAGAATACAAATATAAAACACAGCCTGAGGTGTGCTCACTGCTGCTCTCTGATTGGTGTGTTGCTTGACCAATGACCCCCGACTTTTGTTTTGTTATCATTACATGGCTGTGTGTTTTAGATGAAAGCCGGTGGCAATCTGTTCATCTGTTACACTGATTATACAGTAAAGCCATCGAAAATAATATGATATACAGTACAGTACAAGTAGCCTACTTCTGGGTCTCTGTGTTTCATTCAAGCTCGGCTCTCTGTGTGTGTGGCACGATCGCATTTTGTGAGTGCGCGAGCGGTAACGTGGAATGTTGTTGTTAGCATCCGGTTAGCTAGCTATGCTAACAGATATAAAGAGCTGTTTCTACACCAAGGTGGAGGAGAGTCCTCTCCTGTCAGACTGAGAGGATCGTATAACCTCAGCTCAGTGAGGTAAGGACTCTCTCAGTGTTTAGATAGTTCACTTTAGTGTAAGTTATCTCAGTGGGTCTCAAACGGTTTGGTCACCATTTATGTAAACAAGTATTTGCGAGGAACACATGTATATGATCATTAGCCTATAGCCTAGTTATTAAAAAAATAAGAGAATAAATGAAAAACGGGTATGAAATACTATAGGACAGTAACACAAGAATACAGTTTAAAAGGGGAGTGATTAGTAAAATATCCATAAAGAAAAAGTAAATCTGTGTACAGTTCTGTTTCATATGAATGCTGAGAGATGTAGGCTATCCATAGATCTCTTCATTTTGCTCTCAAAGTGCACCAGATTGATGCATTTAACTTCAATATTTTAAAAATAATCTTCCCGGGGGAGCATGCCCCCAGACCCTCCTAGAGGAGGTTAGGTCCACCCCCACCTAAAACATGTTCACATGGATAGGATACAAAATACATTTGCACACTTTTTATATGGTGGCCTATGTCCATATGTTTCTGTTTTGGTGGTCGTGCCACAACCGTGCATGTATGCACAAGTCATAGGTGCGCTAGGAAATAGCACACCCCTCAATGTGTGTGAAAGACAATAGACTTTACAGCATGTTTTTTTTAATTGAAGTTGCGTTGGTGTTTGTGTGTTGGTTGTTGACGGCAGTGTGTGCCCCCCCTTGGTAAATGATTGCCCCCCCATTCGATTTGTTCTAGAGCCGACCCTGCTTATATGTCTTAAATGACATGATGAATTGGAAATGGGGGACCCTGATGTAAACAAGACGAAAGTCTTTCTCTGGTCTGCATCCCCTTAACAATTGTATGTTTTGAGCTGTACTGTACTGTACCCAATATACAAGCTGTTAATAAACTTTTCAATCAATCAATCAATCCCCCGCCACCGCGTCCACCCCAGCGGACGCGGTGGACCCGTTCAAATCCAGTTTTGGACAGTCTGCCGTGGTTCCATCCCATTTCAAGTGCTGTTCGAGGCTCGGCGTAACCCTCGGAGCACACTCACCAATCACAGAGCTTGAGAACTATCACGGGGTTTGTCAAACAGAGCACATGGTGTAGTCCAAACGATAGCTGGGGATTCTGGGTAGTGTAGTGTCTTCTGCCATCCTTTACTCCGAAAAAATATTTGTTTCTCCGAATCGAAGGGGAAAAATACAAAAGCATTGCACACAATTTAAACCAATCAATGTTGTGTAATTAACAAGGATAATCTGGTGTTTTTTAGTCGATGAGTAGTGCAGATATCACTGTAAAATCAATCGACAGTAAGGGGAATACTTACTTCCGGGTGTACAATTCTCCGTTATCCAATGGGAATGGACGCTCACATTGCCTTTAAGGGCAGCCGACACAAACAAATGCCGTGCTTTCATGAGCGTCCATAGAAGCATATGGACATCCCGGAAAGCTGAAAATGGACGCTAAGGGCCCCCCCCTTGCGTTGAAAATGGACGCTAAGGGGCCCCCCCTTGCGTTGGAAAAAGCCGACACAGGGGACTGACATAACGTCAACATAGGCCGACCTGGGAGTGAGGATGTGTTGGATGGACAGATGGATAAGCAGGCTGATCAGCAGAGGATACGTCCTGCAGTTCGCCTCTCCCCCCCCCCCCCCCCACAGTTCAATGGGATACAGGAAACACTCCTGTCTAAGCTATGTCTTGCGCTGCAATCCGAGCTGCAGGAACTCCTGTTGAAAGAGGCTATTTCCAGGGTTCCTCAAGGGGAAGAAAATCAGGTGCTGGAATGTGTTCACCAGGACGACTGGTTCACTTCCACCTGAAGGATGCATACTTCCACGTACCCATCATCCCGAAACACAGGATATAGCGTTTGGATATTTCCTGGCTCCTCGCATTTTCTGTGTATAGAAGGCTGGAGCCACTACACAGAGGAGGGATGAGAGTGTGTTTTCCTCTGGACGACCTGCTATTTGCCGGCTCGCTCCAGGGAGGAAGTCGCTTTACAGACGTTACATTCGTATCGCATCTGTCAAAGCCTGGGTTTCATAATGAATTGGAAGAAAAGCTGTCCTCTTCCCTCTCAGACAATCGATTATCTGGAGTGGAATTAAACTCAGCCAGCAGCAGAGCGCGGCTCTCGCGGCAGCGAGTGGAGGAACTGACAGCTCTCCTCCGGCGTGTCACAAACCCGCACAGCCCTCTCCGTGACGCAGCTGCTCGGCGTTGGCGTCAGCTGGTCACGTGATGATCCCCTTGGGTCTCTTCCAACAGGGGGACACTCCAGAGGTGGTTCATTCGCTGCAGAAGCCTGCTGTTTTAACCTATTGGTTTATAAACTGCAGAGCTTGCGGCATTCCTCTGTCCCAGATATGCCTCCTACACACGGTCATAATAAATCCACGAGCACCGTTATAACGCCTCGTGTGGACAGCACTGCACACACCTCTACTCATCCCCTGGGCGTGTACGCGCCTCATGATGAGAGTCAGAGTGAAATGCAGCGTGTGGAGATTCCCTCGCAGCCCTTTCGCCTCAAGAAGCGCGAGCAGCGAGGGCGTGGCTCGTCACCATGACGACCATTACAGCATATCTCAGAGAAGCCTCTCCACCCGCAGTTCCATGGGATACAAGAAACACTCCTGTCATCCCAGGAACAGTGTCTTGCGCTCCATTCAGCGCTGCTGGAACTCCTGTTGAAAAAGGCATTTTTTCCAAAAGGGTGGAAAATCAGGTTTTTTTTACTCCCGTTATTTTCTAAATCCCCGGAAGAAAACGGGGGAGTGAGACTCATCCTTGATCTGTCAGTGTTCCAAAAAGAGAGAAACACATGCTGACGATCAAACAGATGGTGGAATGTGTTCGCCAGGATGTGGTTTTATCTGGACGACCTGCTATTGCTGGCTCGCTCCACGGAGGAAGTCGCTTTACAGACGTTAAATCTCATATCGCATCTGTCAAAGCCTGGGTTTTCATAATGAATTGGAAGAAGAGCTGTCCTCTTCCCTCTCAGATATCCATTTATCTGGGAGTTGTCATAGTCTGCTCCATCATTCACCAGTAGTTTTCCATTCACCTGTCTCACCTGTTTTCCACACCCACTCATTAGCTCACTCTCTTTCTCTTCTGCACCCATTAGCTTCTGCCAGTATTTAAACCCGCACCTTACACACACTCTTTGCCAGATTGTACTTTGCCTCATGCTTGTCTTTCCCGCGTTTGAAACTAGATTGCCTACCCGGTTCCGACCCTGCCTGTCCTCGATCTGCCTGCTCTGCCTGTTCCCTGATCCTGCCTGTCCCTCGACTATCCTGTCTGGCCTGTTATCCGACCCTGCCTGTATGCCCGCTGACCGCCTCGCTTACTCCCTGACTCTCTGCCTGTCCCTGACTCACCTTCTGCCCGCTGTCCTCCGGTGCGTTAAACTGCTCGGTTGGAATTCCTCAGATCCAGTGGAATCTCCAATAAAGTGTATTACCAATTCTCCTTGGTTTCTCGAGTGCTGCATTTGGGTTCTCCTTAAGATTGTGACAGAACAATCTGGCCAGAACATGGACCCAGCGCACTCCTCTGCACCTAGAGACCGTTTCGTGAGAGTTGAGGACGCTCTCCAGAGGCAGGAAGCCTCGATAGCCGCCCTGGCCACCGAGGCTCATCATGCTAACTCTTCACATGACCAGACGCTAACCTATTTAGCTGCGCAGCTACAGCAGCTAACGGCTACTGTGCAGCAGCTAGTGGCAGGAGTGGCCGCTCCAGCGCCTCTTCCTATGCCGTCGACACCAGCTTCTGCATCACCTCTGATGGGATTTACCCCGGAGCCTCGGGTGGGAACTCCGGAGCGCTACGCCGGGGAACCGGAGGGCTGCAGCCCGTTTCTTACGAACTGTTCTATCCTGTTTGCGCTGCAGCCACACACTTTCGCTTCTGAAGCTGCTCGTGTGGCCTTCACGGTCAATCATTTGACTGGGAAAGCCCGACTATGGGGCACAGCGGAATGGGAGCAACAAACACCCGCCTGCTCTTCGTTCCCCGCTTTTTCTGCGGAGCTGCGCAAGGTGTTTGGACCCGTGTCTGTGGGTCCAGACGCTGCAGGAGGACTACTGAACCTGAGCCAGGGTAATGGATCTGTGGTGGATTATGCCATTGAGTTTCGCACCCGGAGCCGCCTCAGCAACTGGAATTCTGCAGCCCAGTGTGACGCCTATCTGCGTGGTTTGGCGGATTACATTAAAGACGAGCTGGTGTCGTTTGATCTGCCCAATTCACTGGATGGGTTGATTGAACTGACTTCCCGCATGGATCGGCGCATCCAGACACGGAGACGGGAGCGACGATCGGCGGGAGTTCAACATGCCTGGGCGCCCCGACGTCGGAGTTTGGCTACGACACCTCACCTCACTCCAGAGCCGCAACCAGGGGGGGATGAGCCCATGCAGGTGGGTCGCACCAACCTCACTTTGGAGGAACGTGAGCATCGCAGACGTCGTAATCTGTGTCTCTACTGCGGCCGGGCCGGCCATTTTGTTTCTCACTGCCCGGTAAAAGGCAAGGCTCAGCAGTAATGGGGAACATACTGGTGAGCCAAACCCCTGGATTTGTTCCCACTCAGAGACCATTGAGCCACGCCAGGTTGCTATTACCGGATAGCTCTCAGGCGCTTGCTGTTTTTATTGACTCTGATTCGGACGCGAATATTATGGACGAGAAGCTTATGCTGCAGTTGGGAATAGACCGGGTTCTTTTGTCTCGCCCAGTTCCAGCCAACGCTTTAGACGGTCACCTGCTGGGGACAGTGACTCATCAGACTGTACCCGTTCACATGCTCCTGTCTGGGAACCATCACGAAACTATTCAGTTTCATGTTCTCCGGTCTCCACATATTCCGCTGATCCTGGGTTATCCATGGCTCCGCCGCCACAACCCTAACATTGACTGGGAGACGGGAGCCATTTTGGGTTGGAGTCCTTCTTGTCATCTGATCTGCCTGAAACAGGCTGCCGCGCCTCAGCGTTCGGTAAACCCCAGCCAAGTTCCAGATGTTACAGGGGTTCCACCGGAATATCTGGACTTCAAGGAAGTATTCAGCAAGTCGAGGGCTACTTCCTTACCACCACACCGGCCCTACGACTGTGCCATCGACCTGCATCCCGGGACCAGCCCCCCCAGGGGTCGATTGTACTCCCTGTCTGCTCCGGAAAGAGTTTCCATGGAGACTTATATCAATGACTCTCTGGCGGTTGGGATTATTCGCCCGTCCTCATCACCTGCTGGCGCAGGGTTCTTCTTTGTAGAGAAGAAGGACAAGACCCTAAGACCCTGTATCGACTTTCGGGGTCTTAATGACATTACGATCAAGAATCGATACCCACTGCCTCTTATCTCTTCTGCATTTGAGTTGCTGCAGGGAGCAACCATATTCACAAAGCTGGACTTGCGTAACGCGTACCACTTGGTACGTATTCGCGAGGGGGATGAGTGGAAGACAGCCTTCAACACCACCTCGGGGCACTACGAGTACCTAGTCATGCCTTTTGGGCTTACCAACGCCCCTGCAGTATTCCAGGCGTTGGTAAATGACGTGCTCCGAGACATGTTGGACCGACACGTGTTTGTTTACTTGGATGACATCCTGATCTTTTCCAAGACACTGAAAGAACACGTGCACCACGTCCAGGCGGTTCTCAAGAGATTGCTCGAGAACTCGCTGTTTGTTAAAACGGAGAAGTGCGAGTTTCACACATCCTCTGTCTCTTTTCTGGGATACATTGTGGGACAGGGGAGTATCGAGATGGATCCTTCCAAGGTTGATGCAGTCACTTCCTGGGCGGTTCCAGAATCCCGGAAGCGGCTACAACAGTTCCTCGGGTTCGCCAACTTCTACCGGAGGTTCATTCGTGGATACAGTACCTTGGCCGCTCCTCTCACAGCCCTGACCTCCTCTAAGGTTATGTTCCAGTGGTCCTCCTCGGCTGAGGAGGCGTTCCAGAACCTTAAGGCCAGGTTCACCTCCGCCCCCATCCTCCGAGTACCCGATCCTGTAAGACAGTTTGTTTTGGAGGTGGATGCCTCTGATATGGGGGTGGGAGCCATCCTGTCTCAGCGAGCAATGAACAGCCAAAAACTCCATCCTTGTGCTTTCTTTTCAAGGCGTTTGACTCCAGCGGAAAGAAATTATGATGTGGGAAACCGGGAGCTGCTAGCAGTGAAGTTGGCTCTGGAGGAGTGGCGTCACTGGCTCGAGGGGACCAGTCAACCTTTCCTGGTGTGGACCGACCACAAGAATTTGGAGTACATCCGGTCGGCCCGCAGACTGAATTCCCGACAGGCTAGATGGGCCCTTTTCTTCACTCGGTTCAATTTCTCCCTCTCCTACCGCCCTGGTTCTCGGAACATTAAGGCTGACGCTCTTTCTCGTCAGTTTGGAGAGGGAGGTAACATTCCCAGGGGCTTGGACACCATCCTTCCGACTCCTCAGCTCGTCGCCGCCCTCATCTGGGAGGTGGAGGAGAGGGTCAAGGCCGCCCAGCAGGACCAGCCGGGACCCAGTGCCTGTCCGCCGAACCGCCTGTTCGTTCCGCAGACGTTGAGGTCTGATGTTATCCAGTTGGCTCATAACTCCAGACTCACCTGCCATCCTGGGATCCAACGTACATGGGAGGTAGTCCAGCAAAGGTTCTGGTGGGCAACACTTAAGGAGGACACCAGGGAATTTGTTAATGCCTGCCCTGTTTGCAATCAAAACAAGTCTTCTCACCAAGCTCCTGCTGGTCTCCTACGACCTCTGCCTATCGCTCATCGCCCCTGGTCTCACATTTCTCTGGACTTTGTTACTGGTCTGCCACCGTCCAACGGACACACTGCCATCTTGACGATGGTAGACCGATTCAGTAAGATGGCTCATTTTGTGCCGATACCCAAGCTCCCCTCAGCCAAAGAGACGGCGGAGCTGGTCCTGCTCCATGTGTTCCGGCTCCATGGGCTGCCTACTGATGTGGTTTCCGATCGTGGTCCTCAATTTACCTCAGTGTTCTGGAGGGAATTCTGCACGCTCCTTGGGGCCACGGTCAGTCTGTCATCCGGTTTCCATCCGCAATCCAACGGTCAGACAGAAAGAAAGAACCAGGAGATGGAGACGACCTTATGCTGTATAGTCTCCAAGAACCCAGCGGCCTGGGCTAAACAACTGCTCTGGGTCGAGTACGCCCACAACACTCTGGTCAGTTCGGCCACCAAGTTGTCCCCATTTCAGTGTGCTTACGGGTTTCAACCCCCTCTGTTTCCAGCCCTGGAGAGGGAGGTTACCTGTCCGTCCGTCCAGGCTTTCATCCGTCGTTGTCGACGGACCTGGAATCAAGCCCGGAGAACTCTCGTTTGTTCGGCCAACCGGTACGCCTCCTCTGCCAACCGCCGACGTTCCAAAGCACCTGTCTACCAGGTGGGCCAAAAGGTATGGCTTTCCTCCCGGGATATTCCTTTAAGGGTGGATTCGAAGAAGCTTGCACCTAGATTCATTGGACCTTTTGAGATTGTCAGGATAATCAATCCCGCAGCAGTAAGGCTAAGACTGCCTCGGACTCTGCGGATCCATCCCACCTTCCACGTTTCCAGGATCAAACCTGTGCGAGAGAGTGCCTTGGTTCCTAAGGTCCCTCCCCCACCACCGCCCCGGATGATTGACGGCGGGCCTACGTACACTCTCCGACGACTTCTTCGTTCCCGTCGCAGAGGAAGAGGAGTCCAGTACCTGGTGGACTGGAAGGATTACGGCCCTGAGGAGAGGGCTTGGGTTCCAGCTCGTCATGTGTTGGACCCCCGGCTCATCAGGGAGTTCCATCGGCGTAATCCTGAGCAACCGTCTAAGACCGTCACGTCGACGGGCAGAAACACAGGGAGAGTCTCTCCTCTTACCGTCAGCTCTTCAGAGGAGGACAGCGAGGGGCCGGCTTCTGATGAGGACGCAGATTCCGACAGGGGGCAGGAGAGGGAGGCCAAAAGAACTTTTTCAGATGAGTATTAATCCCACCTCCCACCCTCCTCTGTAGATTAGCATTTAGGGACGTCAGGAGCCGTCCATTAAGGGGGGGGTTCTGTCATAGTCTGCTCCATCATTCACCAGTAGTTTTCCATTCACCTGTCTCACCTGTTTTCCACACCCACTCATTAGCTCACTCTCTTTCTCTTCTGCACCCATTAGCTTCTGCCAGTATTTAAACCCGCACCTTACACACACTCTTTGCCAGATTGTACTTTGCCTCATGCTTGTCTTTCCCGCGTTTGAAACTAGATTGCCTACCCGGTTCCGACCCTGCCTGTCCTCGATCTGCCTGCTCTGCCTGTTCCCTGATCCTGCCTGTCCCCTGATCCTGCCTGTCCCTCGACTATCCTGTCTGGCCTGTTATCCGACCCTGCCTGTATCCCCGCTGACCGCCTCGCTTACTCCCTGACTCTCTGCCTGTCCCTGACTCACCTTCTGCCCGCTGTCCTCCGGTGCGTTAAACTGCTCGGTTGGAATTCCTCAGATCCAGTGGAATCTCCAATAAAGTGTATTACCAATTCTCCTTGGTTTCTCGAGTGCTGCATTTGGGTTCTCCTTAAGATTGTGACAGGAGTGGAATTAAACTCAGCCAGCAGAGCGCGGCTCTCGTGGCAGCAAGTGGAGGAACTGACAGCTCCCTCTCCGACGTGTCACATCCCGCAGGCCCTCTCCGTGACAGCTGCTCAGCACGACGTCAGCTGGTCACGTGGGGATCCCCCTGGGACTCCCCCACAGGAGGAGTCTCCAGAGGTGGTTCATTCGCCCGTGCATCGACCCCGTGCGTCAGAGGTAAATGTGCTGGAGCTGTTCTCCGGTTGGGAAGTATTCCAGCACTTCACCCCGTTGCTGTACAATCAAACATGTGTTGATTTGCACAGACAACAGGCCACGGCTATGGAAGCAGCCTACCTCAATCGCCAGGGAGGAGTACGATCTGCGCAGCTTCTGAACGCAGCCAGGCGGCTGCTGTTCTGGGCGCGCGCACACGTTGCTCTCCATCAGAGCAATGTATATTCCCGGCGAATTGAACAGAGGGGCTCGCAGAGCGCAGCAGCCGTTCTGCGAGGAGTACGGAGACTCAGACCTGTGTCACGCGCACTGGTGCCTCAGTGGGATTTGGCTTTGGTGTTACGCGCAGTAAGCAAAGCCCCATTTGAACCTTTAGACCAGGTTCCCCTTAAACTGTTATCAGCCAAAGTAGTACTGCTTTTGGCTCTAACAGCAGCGAGAAGGGTGAGTGATTTGTCTGCTCTCTCTGGCTCTGTCAGGTCTCCAGATCCAAGGAGATGGCAGTTCAGCTGTTTTACGCCCTAACCCGGCTTCATGCCTAAGGTCATCACAACTCTTTTAGGTCAAGAGTGATCACCTTGGATGGCTTATTCCCTCCTCCTCACAGGTCGGAGGAAGAAGTCGCGTTTCATCTAAATATCTGCACAACGGCTGTCACACTGGCTGTGTGAGGCTGTGTCACAGGCATATGTCTCCTCTGGGGTGGAGCCCCCAGAGAATATCAATGCGCACTCCACCAGAGGAATTTCCTCCTCCACGGCTTTGCACGGAGGAACGTCAGTGGAAGACATTTGCACTGCTGCATCTTGGTCTTCCCCCTGTTCATTTATTCATTTTTATTTGAGGGATGTCTCCCTTTCCTCTCTGACACACCCTGTACGGAGTGTCTTGTCAGAGTGAGTGACGTCAGGGAGCCAGCTGTGCGCCTCTCGCCTGCTTCGGCACGTGGAGAACGGCCCCTTTTTCCCTCTTATGAGAGGGATGTTCTTTTTCCTCTGACACATTTTGTACGGAGTGTCTTGTCAGAGTGAGTGACGTCAGGGATCCAGCTGTGCGCTCTCCTGCCTGTCTGCACGCAGAGAGCTGCTGTTCCCCCTCTTTTGTCGCTGGACAAAGTATGACCTTCGTCTCTACTTCTCACAGCGGCGGGTATGTATTGTTCCCAGCCTTCGTCCCCCTTGGAGAATATTCATGTTATGCTATTTTCCAGGGACGGTGATGCGCCATTACGCATGGCACAACAGGCAGGGGGGTGTTATTGAGCAGGTGTGTCTGTGCTTCTAGTACCGGGCGGACCCAGTGGGGCGCAGACTACATCATGCTTCGCCCTTAACCCAATAGCGATAGCCTTAGAGGGCGAAGCCATATACGAAAGAGAACTGAAGTTACCTACTGTAACTCCAGCTTCTATGAGTATTGGCTCAGCCCTCTAAGTTCTGGGCCCAACTGGCTCCACGAATAGCTGAAGAAAAGTTATTTTGTATGGGAGCAGACTGTCGGGTCTCCTTCCTATTTATACCGGAAGGGAGCCCGAGGGTGGGGCCCACCTTGCGGGTGGGCGTGGACTACAAGTGTTTCAGTGCTGCGCGGGTGCGCAGGGGGATTACCCAATAGCGATAGCCTTAGAGGGCTTCGCCAATACTCATAGAAGCTGGGGTTACAGTAGGTAACCTCAGCTTCAACACAACCACTAATAATAATAGACTATTTTCTCTCTCTGGAGGGGGGCCACAGGGGCTCAGTGTTACAGGGCACTGGCCCATGTGGCCCCTCCCTAGAACCGGCCATGGTAGGGCAGCCTGTGGGGAACTGCTTTATATCTTCTCCAGTCCAGGACCTTTCCTGGACTGGAATACCGGATCTCCTCTCTGGTAAACAAAAACACCCTGAAAACTCTGGCAGGAGCACTCATTCAAGGGTACTATGACTATGCTTGCACGTCATGGTACCATAGCACCTCCAAGGCGCTAAAAATAAAACTTCAAACATCGCAAAATAAACTGGTCAGACTACTGCTTGACCTTTCATCTAGAACCCACCTCACCTCTGCCCACTTTGACAACCTAGGATGGCTTAGAGTAGACGACAGAGTACAGCTACTTGCAATGGGCCTGGTCTACAAGATCCACTACACCTCTATGGTACCCATGTACATGTCAAAATTCTTCCCAAAGGTCAAGGAATACCATGATCATAACACCAGAGGGAGCTCCACAAATCATGTGAAACCCAGATTTGACACAAAAAAGGGGGAATACACGTTTCGCAATTATGCCACATCAAGGTGGAACGCTCTTCCCACAACTGTAAAGGAAAGTAAAACTATACTTACCTTCAAAACCTCTCTTAAAGAGCACCTTCGGGGGAGAGCATTGCAAAACTGGCCCCGGTAATGGTACAAATCTCAACCTGTCGTACAATGGACAGCTTCCCCCCCCTCATCTATGTATATACTCGCATTTTAGACTCTGTTACTAACTGTATATCTGTAGACTTGGTATGTCTTAAATGTCCGGTTAGGATGTATTAGAACGAAATCTAAAATGAAAATTGTAAACAAGCAATCTGTATGTAAAAAACCACCTGTATGTAAATTGTAAATAAGCCATCTGTATGTCAAATATGTCTTATATGTCTTAAATGACATGATGAATTGGAAATGGGGGACCCTGATGTAAACAAGACGAAAGTCTTTCTCTGGTCTGCATCCCCTTAACAATTGTATGTTTTGAGCTGTACTGTACTGTACCCAATATACAAGCTGTTAATAAACTTTTCAATCAATCAATCAATCAATCCTCTCATGCAGGGGCCGCCTGGAGGCCACTCAATAATGTTGTATCACTTTCTGCCCTGGTTAGGGGTGGGAGTGAAAAACTGGTTTCAGTTGATAACGGTTTCCTCCGTGACTCTTGATTTATTTTATCAATGCTTTCCCACATTTTGCCATGTGCAAATAAACAATACACATGCTGTATCATGTCTCAGTGTGTTAGGAGCAGGAGAGATACAACACATATCCAAAAGCATGGAGCTAAATAAAGCTCTCCTCTTCCCACACTGATGATGCTACCTTGTGAACATGAAATCCCAGTTGAAATGAGCAGGAGGAGAGCTTGTTAACAGTGATCAGAGGTCTCATTCAGATACATTGTGACTCTTTAATATATGTACAAATGAGTATAAGGTGAAGGTAAATGATAATGTATTCAAATGTTATCTTTAACAGTAACGTTTTTGGTGAGAAATTTGAATAAATGCAGTTATCTAAAGGACACATGCATTACACCTGCTGATGACCTGTCGTCCCTATTCTGGGAGAAATACTTCTCTTACAGTCCAACCAACTTTCAAAACACATTGCACCCAATGCTAACGCAGTGTTGTCCAAGTAATGACAGCCCTTTACATGTAATCTGTGAAGTACAAAAGTAGAGGGTTTTGATTCAAATAGTAATATAGGGTTGAAATGTAGTTTTATACTGGACATTGAGTAATAATGTTACACAGACATCCGTCTCCATTGAAACTGTATGCTGATGGCAGGAGGAGCTCCCTGGTGCTGTATGGAGTTACACTTTATTCATTTGTAGTGACGCTCTTGCCTTTGATGCTAATGTTCAGAATCATACAGATGAGTCATATTCTGTGGAAGGGGATGTATATCACTTTGGTAATTGTGACAAGCCTAGGTGATGTTGACATTATTCAATTTTCCTTTTATTATGTATAGCCCATGTGGGGTTGTGATGGACACTGTTATATATTATATTTTTTAAATCTGCGGCAGCACAAATTGCCCACCTGGGACCAATAATAAGCTGACTTGACCTTCTAAATATTTTTATTTTTCCCTAGGAGTGTTATTATGGCCAAACAATATGATGACCTCGGCTCGTTAAAGGGTCCCGCATTCACTGACCATACCTTTCAACATTATTCAGAAATGAATCAGGACAGGTAGGAAGGTCTGTTTTGGATTGATCACATTGTTTCATTCATTCATTGACTCCAAAAAAATGACTAGATGATTTTTATGCTCCGGTTTTTGTTAATGAGTAGCATATATGTTTAACACAGCCGATTTGAAATATATTCTCTTCAATGAATGTACTGAATGGGATGTAGGATCTACATGGACTACAATGCAACAACACCACTGGAACCAGAAGTGATCCAGGCCATTTCTGAAGCCCTGCAGGACGCCTGGGGAAACCCAAGCAGCAGTTATATAGCAGGTAAAGAGATCATTAAACCTTTTATACTATGAGATGAATGGAAATTTAATATTTTCCGTTGTATGCCTTTTCAGATAATCTATCTAAGCATGCAAACAATAAAGCATTATTTCTGAAATAAACAAATGTGCCTCCTAGGTGCTAAAGCCAAGGCGATAATTAATCAGTCCAGAGAGAATGTGGCGAGAATGGTTGGAGGGAAAGCTGAAGACATCATTTTCACATCAGGTGGAACAGAGGTAATCCTGACCCTTAAGTGTGCTGCTGGAAAGTATTTTGTGCAGAACAGTAGTATTGTGCATGCAATGGTATAACAATGAAATGTTCTTTCAGGCCAATAACCTGGTGCTCCACACTGCTGTGGAGCACTTCAGGAGGAGCTGCAGGGCTGCAGAGGAAGGGGGGGGGCAGCGGAATGGAAGCAGCGGCCTCCCTCACATCATCACCTCTAATGTGGAACACGACTCGGTCAAACTAGTCGCTGAGCACCTACAGAAAGAGGGCAAGGCGGGTAAGAGAATAAAAAATCCCAAATTCGGATCCATAAAGTAAATCTTATGTTCCTCTTATCTTTTAGTTTTTAAGGAATCGGGCTTTGATTCTCATATATTCATTGTTTTACATTTGTGTTTGGTCTGAATACAAATAATTCTTTTTTAATGTTAAATTATTCAAAAAATATATTTTCTTTTATAATCGTTATATTTTTGACCTTTCTTACAACGTATTTATTTATGTCGTTTATGTTTGCACCACCATACACCACAGCAAATTCCTTGTATGTGTAAACGTATCTGGCTTGATTCTGATTTATTTGAAAGACTAACCTAGATTCCTTGCCTGCACATTCTTTCTGTTTGGGTAACAGTGTTTTTGTCACAGATGTGACATATGTGCCTGTGTCCAAGGTGACAGCCCGTGTGGAGGTGGAGGACATTATGGCTGCGGTGCGCTCCAACACTTGTCTCGTCTCTATCATGCTGGCCAACAATGAGACCGGGGTCGTCATGGTGAGAAGGAGATAGAGGCTTACAAACCGTACTTCTCTTTCATTTTCTCTTCTATCTCTTTGTCAGGGAAGCCCTGAGCGGCAAGTGAGTAAGAACATGTTGGGGATCGCTTTAGTGATCTGAGTGGTTTGCCCCCTGTGTTTATGACTTGAGAAAAGGTGGGGAAAATATTTTGCCAGGATAATCTTACTAAACTCCTTACATTTTTAAATCTGTGAAACAATTGAAACGGTAAAAATCTGTTTTTCAATGTTTGTGATATGTGTTATTACTTACTTGAAGGGGGTCCATAGGAATAGAATATGAGGAGGATACAGGATTGTCGGAGTGGTGGCACAGTACACAAGAAGGTGGCAACCATATGTACCAAACATTTCTACTAAAAAGATAAAAATGAGAGTAGTGTTACATAGTTTACTAATTCACCAACAATTAGATTAGACTTGTAAACAGGATCATTCAAATGTATTTTCCCTCACTTGCATCACAGTGCTTCCGTATCGAACTGATAACAAAGACCTTTTACTTTTATGATCATAACAAATAGTTGAATAAACAATCTGAACATTTTAAAAGGAATAATTTGTGCTGATTGTTAGAGATTTAAAGGGATAACTGGTCCGCTTTTCAAATCTCCGCGCGTTCCTATGAAGCTGGTTATAATACAGGAAGGAATCCATATCTACAAAGTAACAGTTAACAATAATCTACTTTAATGGCAATATGACAATGCAATACAATCATTACAATACAACATGATATATTACAGTTATATTGTAATGCTTAAAGAGTAATGCCGGCTTACTCCTGCTCTTCTTCACATGCTGCCCAGCTGTCCTTGTGGGCTATTCCTCCGAGGGGGGGGGGGCTGATGATTCTAGCACTCAGCTACATGGTTCCTTCACTGCCATGGAAAGTGGTGTTCTGTCTCCATGAAGGTTTCAAGTACTCTAAATACCAGCTTCGGATGGATTTACGGACACAGTAGAAAAGAACGACAGTGGGTATATTTCAAAATGCCTTGTCTAAGTTTATCTCTGGAGAAGGAGATAAAAAGGGGGAAGGTGAGAGCATGTCCTGATTTGCATTCAGCTTAGATCTAGCTACAGTGGTTTGTGATATTAAGAGAGGTCCCTTGGGTTTCTCTGGTGGTTATCAACAGTAGCAGTTAAGTGAATACTGTTCAAACAATACCTGTGTTTGTGTTTTATATTGATTTCTCTGTTTTATCCTTTCATAAATGTAAGGACTACAAATGGCTATAAACATTCTGGGCTGGTTGGAGTAAACAGGGTTTTATTGCTCTGTGGGGGAGGTGTAGGTATGCAGGCCTTGAGACCTTTTGTTGGAAAGTGAGCCTGTTTGGTTTCCTGCTGCGTTTCCTGCTGCGTTGCGTCTCCCAATGAGATGACCTGAAAAGATGACCAGCTGACCTAACACCAAACCCCTCCTTCTTACTCTGGTATATATCCGGTGGATCCCTGGCGTTCGGCCTCTTCTTCACATGCTGCCCTCGGGTGAAAGTAGCTCTGCAGTATGTGAACCGGGGCAGGAGTAAGCCGGCATTACTCCTTAAGCATTACAATATAACTGTAATATATCATGTTGTATTGTAATGATTGTATTGCATTGTCATATTGCCATTAAAGTAGATCATTGTTAACGGTTACTTTGTAGATATGGATTCCTTCCTGTATTATAACCAGCTTCATAGGAACGCGCGGAGATTTGAAAAGCGGACCAGTTATCCCTCCAAATCTCCAACATGATGAAGCAGAGAGTTGCAGCTTAGTGCTTCCATGTATCATGCATTGAATACGATTGAAATGAAGTTCCAATGTAAAGAGAAAGAGCTCTCGGTACAGTGTAATGACCTGTATGCTGACATCGTCCTCCTGTTAGCCACTCCCAGAGATCTGCCAGAGGATAAAGCGTCTGAACAGGCAGCGTGAGCGGCTGCAGATCCTGCTGCACACCGACGCTGCTCAGGCTGTGGGCAAAATCCCAGTCCATGCCTGTGAACTGGGAGTGGATTACCTCACCATAGTGGGACACAAGGTCAGGAATCTGTTGTATAAAATATATAGTTTGTCAGAAGGACAAAAGGAAAACATTTGATTGAAATATTTTTTCTAAATATGTAGTTCTATGCCCCTCGGATCGGTGCTCTGTATGTGAACGGCCCTGGGACGAGAACCCCTGTGTATCCCATGCTGTTTGGAGGAGGACAGGAGAGGAACTTCAGACCGGGGTAACATACAATATGGTCTTACATGAGGAATAGTCAATAAAGTACCAAATATGCATAAAACAACAGCCAGAATCAGAGAGCTGCACATTTACATATGGGGTCTGTTTTCTCTTTCTCTCTGAATATTACAGCACAGAAAATACACCAATGATTGCTGGTCTGGGAAAGGTAAGTTCTCCTGGAATATTTACTATTATCACTTTTTAATGTCTGAGATATGTTCCTAATTCAATGGTGCACATTTGAGTGAGGAATTACGACTTGTCAAAGCAGTTGGGTCTGCTCTAAACTCGTGACACACTTCTTCTATGCTATTTTCCTGCCCTGTTTTATCATAATCAAAACCTCATGCACGACTTATTCAATTAAGTTGCTGTTATTATTCTATCTAAAATAGTTAAAGGAAGACTATAGCTACTATTGGTACTGTAGCATTCCTTTATTTAGACACTAGACTTGTCATGGTAAGCACCATTTCCGACATGGAAGGAATATATATGAACCTATATATTTTTAATATATGTCACATATATGTTTAACATATATGTGACATATCTGAAATTGGACCCCTACATATATGTCTCTGAACATATATGTACATATATATCCATATATGGACACACATATATGTACATATATGGGAGCAGTGTATATGCACATATATGCACATATAGGTTTCACATATAGTTTTCACATATGCACATATAGGTTGCACATATATGCACATATAGGATGCACATATATGTAAAACATATATGTGCATATAAGTTTCACATATATGCACATATAAGTTTAGCCTATATGTGCATATATGTTTATTTACACCTATGTTCAAGGTTTATACATAGCCTACCTACATAAAAAAATACAACACACAAAATGTATAAGTCATTAACATACATTTATTGTCAATACATGTCAATTATTTAGTCTGCTTTTGGCGAGCCCTGAGCTCTGTCAGCTTGTTGTTGATGGCTGTACCCAGCTGGCCCTTCGTTGTGTGTGGCCACTTCTTCATTGTTGCATCTACAGAGAAAAGAAAAGGACATAATGAGATGACAGTGTAAAAATGCTCCAAGTCTTCTACAGACTCCAAGCATTCCACTCCAAAGTTTTGCCAAACCACCTGGGGGGTATACTACGAAGCAGGATTTTCGCTTAGCCGGCTAAATTCAGGGAAAACTCCAGCTTTCCGGTCCTACGAAGCTGGTTCTCTTTTTAGCAGGCTAGATCTCCATGGTAACTTATGCTTACCCCCTAATCCCACCAGGAGCGTCTGCGCTGCGCTGCGTTGCGCTGCGGCTGCGGCGTTTTTAGCGATCGCGGCCACTCTAGTCAATGGGTGCTATTCCACCAGACACGCTGCGCCGCGCCGCGGCTCGAAGCGTCCCAGAAGCTCCTCGCCGCAAGGAATTTCTAAAATATAGGATGAATCCTATTTTTGACGCAGCGCGGCGCAGGCAGGAAGTGGAATGTTCATCCAACAACTGCGAGGCTGCACACACGACGCTCCGCTTCTGCAAAGTTTTGAAACGCGCCTGGTGGGTTAGGACGCAGGAGGAGGTCGCAGCGCGGCGCAGCCGCAGCGCAGACGCTTCCAGTGGGATCAGGGGGTTAGCGGCTAACCTGGTCGGGACCAGGGGGGTATACTACGAAGCAGGATTTTCGCTTAGCCGGCTAAATTCAGGGAAAACTCCAGCTTTCCGGTCCTACGAATGTGGTTATCTTTTTAGCAGGCTAGATCTCCATGGTAATTTATGCTTAGCGGCTAACCTGGTCGGGACCAGGTTAGGTTGCAGGCTAAGAGCTCAACTCAGTGAAAGCACTGCCTGCTGACCAATCAGAGCTCAGTGTGCGGAGTTTAAAGCGATCAAGTCATATTACAGGAGAAAGGAAATACAGAAAAGCTGCCGTTGCAGGAAAGACGGCCGGCAAAAATCACCGACTGTGTGAACGTGAACATTAATAGAATATCACCTCACATCTTTAGAGCAATCTGACTATTATAACATTAGCGTTAAGAAAGCTTACTTAAATATCTGCCACAACATAAGTAACCGGATCAGAGTAACATTAAGTACAGTCCGCGGCATATCACTTCATAATGTAGGCCTATCATATATTTTCTGATCTGAGTCAGCTGAGCCGTATCTGGCCGTGCAACACTCACATTAAGTTGACGAAACACTCGAGACAAATGTAATTAAAGTCAGATCCACTCGTGTTTTAGACGGGGCAGTGATATCATAAACCTGTTAATGTATGCATTCAAACACTTTTTCTGTTACCAGCTGTATTCACCTTGCAGGTGCAGCTATGTGGCTTTTATCCTGGATAAAGTGTTTAAGTCATGGATGTTTAAAGTTGAACTTCTTCATATGTCTAATATTTTAGTTGACTTTTCATTCAGGAAGTATGACGCTGCGCTGTCAGTATGCTTCTCCATGTTTGTGATTGGTCGAATGCTCCAGATACCACCCCTTTTATGTGAACGCGCACCTAACTAGATAGGACACGGCTGGCTTGAGCGATCCACTTGATAACCCGCGTCGTAGTACCGTTTAGCGAGAGCGCGTATGTTTTGGATTAGGCCAACCGGCTAACTCAAACATATCCAGGTTAGGTTGAACCAGCTTCGTAGTACAGGCCCCAGGTTAGGTTGCAGGCTAAGAGCTCAACTCAGTGAAAGCATTGCCTGCTGACCAATCAGAGCTCAGTGTGCGGAGTTTAAAGCGATCAAGTCATATTACAGGGGAAGGAAATACAGAAAAGTGCCGTCGCAGGAAAGACGGCCGGCAAAAATCACTGACTGTGTGAACGTGAACATTAATAGAATATCACCTCCATCTTCAGAGCAATCTGACTATTATAACATTAGCGTTAAGAAAGCTTACTTAAATATCTGCCACAACATAAGTAACCGGATCAGAGTAACATTAAGTACAGTCCGCGGCATATCACTTCATAATGTATCATATATTTTCATATCTGAGTCAGCTGAGCCGTATCTGGCCGTGCAACACTCACATTAAGTTGACGAAACACTCGAGACAAATGTAATTAAAGTCAGATCCACTCGTGTTTTAGACGGGGCAGTGCAACACTCACAGTGTCACATACTATATGCAGAAGTATTATTTTAAGCAACACATTAAGTTGACGAAACACTCGAGACAAATGTAATTAAAGTCAGATCGTGTTTTAGACGGGGGCGGGGCAGTGATATCATAAACCTGTTAATGTACGCATTCAAACACTTTTTCTTTTGCCAGCTGTATTCACCTTGCAGGTGCAGCTATGTAGCTTTTATCCTGGATAAAGTGTTTAAGTCATGGATGTTTAAAGTTTAACTTCTTCATTTTTGACTAGTATTAAAGTTCACTTTTCATTCAGGAAGTATGACGCTGCGCTGTCAGTACGCTTCTCCATGTTTGTGATTGGTCGAATGCTCCAAATACCACCCCTTTCATGTAAACGCGCACCTAACTAGATAGGACACGGCTGGCTTGAGCGATCCACTTGATAACCAGCGTCGTAGTACAGTTTAGCGAGAGCGCGTATGTTTTGGATTAGGCCAACCGGCTAACTCAAACATATCCAGGTTAGGTTGAACCAGCTTCGTAGTATAGGCCCCAGGTGTAGTGTACACAAGCTCCCCTGTGAGTTTATTGGCAGATAAAGCCCAAAGCCGGGAGCAGGAGCTGCCTGGACGCTGCAATCATGTTGCGCGCACTATCCGTGCTGAGTGTGCTGACTTTTTGTACAATGTCCCACTGTCTGGCTTCCTGCATAAAGTCAAGTGCTCGGCACAGTTGTGGCGAAATGTCGCTCCTCTGTTTTCATTTAAATAGCTCATTATATCCGTTAGCTCAGCTAGCTAGCACCAGATGCTAACAACAACAATACACGTAAGGTCTCTCGCTCGCTCGCTTGGGCCACACATACACACACCCTCCCGGTCCTCCCAATAGCCAGTCGGTGCCTGCCGGTGAGCGCGGAAGTGTGGTCTGCCACAAGCGGGCGGCAGGAGCGGGGCTGTCAGCATCAGCTTGTAGATGGTATTTTAAACTCGATGCACTCTGAAACTACGGGGCGGCCGAGGGAAAAAAATACACATGCGTTAATCGCGTTAAAATAATTAGTGGCGTTAATTTGTTTTGCGTTAATAACGTTAACTTGACAGCCCTAGTGTTTTAACAATAATGTACAATTATCAAATATTTAATAATTTACTAATCTTAAACTGATCAGCTGACGTCGAGCGGATATAAACATCCGGTTCCAGTCCTGGGTGAAATAACTAAACTAAAAATGTTGCTTCATACAATAAAATATACCGTAATCAAACAATATTGTCTTTATACATTGAATTGTCTTGGGCAATCCGCAAACCTCAATCTGCATTGAATGGAAATAAGTACAATGATTAATTCATGTAGTTATATAGAACTTTGGAATAATATGCACATTACCACATTACCTTGCAAAGACCTATGTAGGCATTCTGTATGACATATATGCAAAAAAACAGATATATGAGCTATATATGACACATATATCTCCTATTAATCCACATATATGCACATATATGAACCTGAATATGGCATATATGCAGCATATATTCTGCATATATTTGCCATATATGTTTGTATACTTTCTTTCCGTGTGGGATTCTGTATGACATATATGCAAAAAGACAGATATATGAGCTATATATGAGGCATTATGTAGGAGATATACAAATATATGAACCTGACTTTGGCATATATGTGGAAATATATGAGCTATATATGACACATATATCTCCTATTAATCCACATATATGCACATATATGAACCTGAATATGGCATATATGCAGCATATATTCTGCATATATTTGCCATATATTGGCATATATGTTCGTATACTTTCTTTCCGTGTGGGTTATAGTTCCTGATTTATTATATGTCTGTTAGGCTGCGGATATGGTGACCTGTCATCTGTCTGATTATCAGAGTCATATGCTAACCACCAAACTCTACTTGGAAGAACGGCTGAAGGTCAGTTTGATTCCAATTCAAATGTTCATATTCTTATTGTGACTGTGTTAGATGTCAACAAATGTTGCATTTTTTTAATGAAAACTACCATCACTATGCTTTTCTTTTCAGGCCATCTTCAAAGACAAAATTCACTTCAACAGCCACTTCCCGGGCTCTGATGTCCTTCCCAACACATGTAACGTGTCCATCCTGGGCCCAACACTACAAGGTGATGTCATCACACATCTGTCTCCGTCTTATGTCTGCTTTGCCTGACAGTTCACAACAGTGTCCTTTAACCCTACACCCATGTTAGTGAGAGGGAGGTCATGACCTGCGCGGGCTGTAAAGCACAGAGGCTTTAAATGATTAATCTCTCTGTTCAGGCTGGAGGGTGCTGTCCAGCTGCAGGAGGCTGCTGGCCAGCGTTGGGGCCGCCTGCCACTCAGACAGTGGAAACAGGTAAAAGAGTATGGGGGTTATTCCCTATCTTTATTCAAGAGCGTTGTCTTTAAATTTGAGAGCATAATTGATTGATTTCACGTTCAGATTATATATGTATTTCCTTCAAACCCTGTCCTCGCTCTCAAATAGTGCCTGCTGAAACTGTACGCTTGCACTCATATATATATTGCTGCTTGCACAGATTTCCCGTGTTCCAGCTTAAAAGCTTCTCCTCGCACCAGGGGCGGACTGGGACTACAAATCAGCCCGGGACTCTCGACCGGCCCACTTCGGTACCGGCCCATGGCCAGTCCGCCACTGCCTCGCACTCAGGCCGTTTCTGTGCGCTCGTCAAATGTCTGCTCTCAGATTTCTGCTGTGCGCTTGGATTTTTTGTGCAACAACCCTGTCAACATCCCTCAACAAATAGGAGGCCAGGGGGGTATACTACAAAGCAGGATTTTCGCTTAGCCGGCTAAATTCAGGGAAAACTCCGGCTTTCCGGTCCTACGAAGCTGGTTCTCTTTTTAGCAGGCAAGATCTCCATGGTAACTTGTGCTTAGCGGCTAACCTGGTCGGGACCAGGTTAGGTTGCAGGCTAAGAGATCAACTCAGTGAAAGCACTGCCTGCTGACCAATCAGAGCTCAGTGTGCGGAGTTTAAAGCGATCAAGTCATATTACAGGAGAAAGGAAATACAGAAAAACTGCCATTGCAGGAAAGACGGCCGGCAAAAATCACCGACTGTGAACGTGAAAATGAATAGAATATCACCTCCCATCTTCAGAGCAATCTGAATATTATAACATTAGCGTTAAGAACGTTTACTTAAATATCTGCCACAACATAAGTAGCTGTTCTCGAGTGAGGGAACAATGGAGCGTGAGATGGGCCGGAGAATCGGAGCAGCGGGAGCGGTACTGCAGTCGCTTTACCGCACCGTTGTGACGAAAAGGGAGCTGAGCCAGAAGGCAAAGCTCTCTGTCTACCGGGCCATTTTCGTTCCTACCCTCACCTATGGTCATGAAGGATGGGTCATGACCGAAAGAACGAGATCGCGGATACAAGCGGCCGAGATGGGTTTTCTCCGCAGGGTGGCTGGTGTCTCCCTTAGGGATAAGGTGAGAAGTTCGGTCATCAGGGAGGGACTCGGAGTTGAGCCGCTCCTCCTTCGCGTCGAAAGGAGCCAGTTGAGGTGGTTCGGGGCACCTAGTTAGGATGCCACCTGGGCGCCTCCCTAGGGAGGTGTTCCAGGCACGTCCAGCTGGGAAGAGACCAAGGGGTAGACCTAGGACCAGGGTGGAGGGATTATATCTCTTCGCTGGCCTGGGAGCGCCTTGGGATCCCCCAGTCAGAGCTGGTTGATGTCGCCAGGGAAAAGAAAGTTTGGGGCTCTCTGCTGGAACTGCTACCCCCGCGACCCGACCACGGATAAGCGGAAGAAGATGGATGGATGGATGGAACATAAGTAGCCTACACTGAGTGCAGACGTCGATGTGTCCCATTATCATTCATATCACATCATATCACATCATAATGTATCATATATTTTCTTATCTGAGTCAGCTGAGCCGTATCTGGCCGTGCAACACTTACAGTGTCACATACTGTATGCAGAAGTATTATTTTAAGCAACACATTAAGTTGACGAAACACTTGAGTCAAATGTAATTAAAATCAGATCGTGTTTTAGACGGGGCAGTGATATCATAAACCTGTTAATGTACGCATTCAAAACACTTTCTCTTTTACCAGCTGTATTCACCTTGCAGGTGCATCTATGTGGCTTTTATCCTGGATAAAGTGTTTAAGTCATGGATGTTTAAAGTTTAACTTCTTCATATTTGACTAGTATTAAAGTTCACTTTTCATTCAGGAAGTATGACGCTGCGCTGTCAGTACGCTTCTCCATGTTTGTGATTGGTCGAATGCTCCAGATACCACCCCTTTCATGTGAACGCGCACCTAACTAGATAGGACACGGCTGGCTTGAGCGATCCACTTGATAACCCGCGTCGTAGTACAGTTTAGCGACAGCGCGTATGTTTTGGATTAGGCCAACCGGCTAACTCAAACATATCCAGGTTAGGTTGAACCAGCTTCGTAGTATAGGCTCCAGGTGTCCTTGCGGGTGCGTTCGCTTGACTTATTAGAGCGTCCCGTAAGGGCGGTTACTCTTTGGTTTATAAACTCCCGCCCTCCACGGCTTTGTTACATATACTTCACTTGTTTCATTTACAACTTTTGGGGGAAAAAAGCACAGTTGATATATATAGTAGCACCTTACTATAATAGCTACGTTAATAGTAGCCGTAGCACACCCAACGCCAACTTGTGGCCCCACGCAAAGTTATATGATGAGGCCCTCTGTGACGCGAGCGCAGGGGCGGCGCCATGGGGGGAGCTAGGGGGTGCTGAAGCACCCCTCAGGATTGCCAAAGCACCCCCTAAGTACCCCCAAGAAATATATGTTTTTTTTGTTTTTAAATTATTATTATTTTTATTAAATTAAATTAGAAAAATTATTGATTACATCAATGCAAATGTGAAACAAACTAATTTTTTTACCAAAAACATAAAGCCAACACATATGATTAGGCCAATGGCCAGCACCCATTAGATTTTTGACCTACCCATAGGCTAAATTACTTTGTGACACTTGAGTGACTTCCTGTTATCTAGAGCGCCAAATTGTTTGCTAACAGCAAAGTGAAAAATCGATCGTTTTTTAGTCCTTAAACGTCCACGTGTGGACACTCAATCAAAACCACCTGAAAGCAAGAGGGATTCTGCACATAATAGGCCTCGTGAGTACAAGTAGCTTACTTCTGGGTCTCTGTGTTTCATTCAAGCTCTGCTCTGTGTGTGTGTGGCATGAGCTATTTTGTGTGCGTGCACGAGCGAGCGAGAGAGAGAGCTTGCGCACCGGTGGGTATCTACCATGGATGTATAATAAGAACTGGATACAGTGTGGGAGGCGGGGCCTCATTCATTCCTATGAGAGCTGCTCATTGGCGCATGATGATAAAATGGCCCAACTTTTGAGAGAGCGAAACGTCACAGATTACCCGGCATGCCTGAGAAGTACCCGTGTGTGCGCTCATAGAGCATGCGCAACTTTAACCACGCCCCCCAAAATGCTCGTTCACATTAAGCACGTCAATTTGTACACGTAACAGCACCGCGCGTACATGACAGCATGGTAATGGATTGTTATAGAGTGGCGAAGTCCCTCCCCTTCCGGTGGACCTCCATGGGACCTTATTTCGGAAAAATTATGTATTGAAGTCAATGGAGAGAGAAAGATTATCTTTCGATCCCGTTTGAATTGTGCCACGAATTACACATATGATGTTTGTAAATTTAAAAGATAATTTAAAAAAAAATAAAACTGAAGTAACACATTTGTTTGTGTGAAACGCTCAATGAACTACATCTCTGGTCTCGCAGAATCTCTTGTCAACAAAACGATTGACTATCACCACAATGAAACACGTCCAGAACAATGTCATGCAAAGCTGCCTGCCTGCCTTCCTTTGATTCTCTCTGAACTGCCTGGTCTTTTTAATGTTTAATGTCAACCATTTGTGCAGATAGCATGAAGTAGAAAAGATCGGCGATCGCCGATGATAGCGTTAGCATTTCTCCCCCGGGCTTAAATTGTGTATTATAGAATGATCACACCGGTGACAGTACTCTTCAAAGGGTTCACGAAATATGACTACTACTCTTACTGTTTAACATTTTGGGTAACTTAATGTTACTTCATATTAAGGCTAATAAAAATGATAAGGCTGTAATGCTAACGTGCTAGCTACTAGCTAGGTAGCTAACTTGATCCAGCCAATCCTGGTCCTTTCATCAGACGGGAAGCGAAAGAACGATCAAGACCCATTGTGTGTTGTTCTGCGAGACCAGAGATGTAGTTCATTGAGCGTTTTCACACAAACAATGTGTTACTTCCACAGTTTTATTTATTTTCACATCATATGTGTAATTCGTGGCACAATTCAAACGGGATCGAAAGATAATCTTTCTCTCTCCATTGACTTCAATACATACTTTTTCCGAAATAAGGTCCCATGGAGGTCCACCGGAAGGGGAGGACTCGCCACTCTATATGCCGTGAGCTGATTATCGAGCCTTCATTGTAACAGTCGCGGGTGCACTGTGTGTGCGTGTGGGGAGTGTAGCAGTAGAAAATTCAACTGTAGTGCTGGTGCATTAATGGGAAACCCTTAATGTTTGAGCACCCTCTATGAAACGTCAAGCTACCCCACAGCACCCTCCTAGAGAAAATCTCTGGCGCCGGCACTGTGCGAGAGTCGGGGGGTGCTAGTGGAGCCTCGCAGCGGCAAAACTGTGGCGCGCTTACACTCTAGGTGCGCCGCATTTGCGCTTCAGATGAGGCTCAAGGACCCCCCAACGTTACTTCCTTCAAATTAATTTGGTAGTCATATTTGCGGCACATCTATGAATATAATTGTAATGGTAGGTTTATTTTAACAGTAAGAGTATCAAAAAGAAAATCCATAAATTGATGTTATATAAAAGATAAACATTTATTTGCATTTAACTGTGTGAAATAAGTATTTGATCCCCTTGCAGAACATGTGTTAGTACTTGGTGGAGAAACCCTTGTTGGACACACAGAGGTCAGGCGCTTCTTGTAGTCATCAGGTCTGTGCACATCTCAGGAAGGATGTTGGTCCACTCCTCTCTGAAGATCCTCTCCAAATCCTTCAGGTTTTGAGGCTGATGCTTGGCCTCTGGAAGCTTCACGTTCCTCCACAGATGTTCCATGGGATTAAGGTCCGGAGACTGGCTAGGCCCCTCCCTCACCTAAATGCGCTTCTTCTTTAGCAGCTCCTGTGTTGCCTTGGCCGTATGTTCAGGGTCATTGTCCTGCTGGAAGACCCCTCCATGACCCATGTTCAGTGTCCTGGCTGAGGGAAGGTGGCTATCGGCCAAGATCTTACGTTACATGGCCCCGTCCACCCTCTCCTCGATGCAGGGAAGTGGTCCTGTCCCCTTAGCAGAGAAACGCCGGGTTACGTATTGTAACCCTTGTTATATTAACATAGGCGGAGCCCTCTACTGGACTCTATGGGTACTACCTTATCATGCAAGCTTCACCTACTGAGATTTCTATAGACGTAGCCGGCCCCGGGGCGGGCCTACCTGAATGCATGCGCATCTCACTTCCGTATAAAAGGAGGCCTCGCCTCCTGACCACCATCCTACACCACTCTTCAGCTAGCGGTATAGGACAGACAGTGCCCCAAGGTAGAGGGCTCCGCCTGTGTTAATATAACAAGGGTTACAATACGTAACCAGGTGTTATATCTCTCTCACGATGTATGCACGCACTGTCGTCCAGCACACCGTTCCACCTCACTGTCCCTGACCGGCTTTAGCAGCCGCTGCGCCTCACTCACCTCTCCCTCGGTTGTAACCGTGGAGAAGTCCAGGCTGCGGCCGATAGAGCACACCCTGACGTGCTTGCCTCGCAAAAAAGTGTGCTCGAAAACAGTGCTGAGGGCTCCCCTGCGTCCGCTTATAGGCAGACGGGGAAAGTCCGCAGCTGTATGGGTTCACTATGCACCCTCTCTCCTGAGTCCCTAAAGAGCACGGGTAGAGCGCAAGTTCCCCCTATGTCCCCACACTCAGACACTGACCCCGTGCAGATGGACTATAGTATGGAGGGCTCTCCCCCTCCTGCCCCCAGGCAGGCGAGGGGAGCCCTTTAGCCTTGTAAGGGCCCAAAGCGCATTACGTCACCCCCGCGACCCTCCAAGAGTCCGGAGAAACGTAAGCGCATTTATGCCCGGGGAGGGGTCAGATGCCCACTGACCCACAGACCCCCCCTCCTCACCAGTCCTGTGTTGCCCCAGCAAGCACAGACGCTGAGAAAGAACCAGACATATCCAAGAGATAAAACTTTATGAAGGGACCTGGCGTTTGACCAAGACGCCGCCGTGCATATCCTCCACACTCACATCGTTGAATAAAGCTGTCGACGCAGCCACAGCTCGTGTGGAGTGCACACGGACCCCCGTGGGACAGGCTCTCCCTGCCTGCTCGTAGGCGTGTGCAATGCCTCCGCAAAGCCAGCCTGCCAGGCGTTTCTTGGACAGAGCTTTTCCAGACACCACCGCCCCCGAAGCACACAAACAGCTGTTCAGTGCGTCTAAGGGCAGCTGTGCGCTCTACATAACATGCTAACGCGCGCACCGGGCAGAGGAGGTGTAATTTAGCTTCCCTGGCCCCACCATGGAGTGGAAGACTAAATCCCCCCAACTGAATAGCCCTCGACCTGAACACACTCCTTAGGCTCTTGGGCACAAAGGAGGGGTTCGGTCTGAGTGTCGCCCCGCCCCGGTCACCCCGAATCAGTAAACAGCTCGGGTGCACCGACAGAGCGGTTAACTCGGACACTCTTTTGGCTGACGTTAAGGCAAGTAGCAACGCTGTCTTCCACGACAGTGCTTTCAGGGAGGAGAGCTCTAGAGGCTCAAATGGCTCTGTGACCAGAGCCTCGAGCACCAGCGGCAGGTCCCACTGCGGGGTGGAGGCGCGCACTACTGGGCGCAGCCTCCTGACCCCCTGTAAAAATCGCAACATCAGTGGATGAGAAAAGGCTGACCTGCCGTTGAATCCCTCATGACAGGACGAGATGGCTGCTGCATACACTTTACAGTAGAATGAGCAAGTCCTCTGTCCACCAATAACTGTAAGAAGGACAAAATAGAGCCTAACTCACAATATAGGGGCTCTATTTTCCGCTCCTCACACCATCGCTGGAATCCCAGCCACTTCGGCCTGTAACAGGCTGTGGTGGATCCTGCTCTAGCTGCCTAGATAGACTGAATAACGCTGTCAGACAATCCACCCTGTCTCAGCCTGTCCCTCTCAGGAGCCAAGCCTGGAGAGAACGGCCCAGAGTGGGTAACGCCCCGATTGCACCTGCCTCTTGAGACATCGCCCCCCAGAACTGGGGAATTGCCCAGGGCTGGCCCACCTTCATCTGTGTCATCTCTGAGTACCACGGAGCCCCGACGCGATCCGGCGCTACCAGAATGACTACCAGACGTTCTCGCCTCACTCTCCCCAGGAGAGGGAGAACGAGACGCAGCGGTGGAAAGGCGTATAGCAGCTTCCTTGGCCATGGCTCGTGTGCAAACGCGTCCACCCCTAAAGGCGGGTTGTCGTTCAGGGCCATGGAGAACCACAGGGCACAGTGGCCGTTGCGCCAGCTGGCGAACAGATCCACTTCCGGTCTCCCGAACTGGGCCCAGATCTGCTTCACCACCTCTGGGTGAAGCGTCCATTCGCCTGGCAGGGGGCCGCCCCTCAACATGAGGTCGGCCCCCCCTGTTCTCCAGTCCCGGGATATGGAGGGCTCTCAGAGATAACACCACCTCTGAAGCCCATAACCACAGCCTCTCCGCTGTGGCCAACAAGGCGGCGGAGCGGACTCTGCCCTGCCTGTTGATATAAGCCACTGTGGTGCTGTTGTCGCTCCTGACCAATACATGTCTCCCTTGAATTAGGGGCATGAAATGCTGGAGGACTAACACTACCGCCCGTAGCTCTAGGAGGTTGCTGTGTCGTGTTTCCGTTAGAGACCAGCGCCCCACCTATAGCCCTCTTCAGGCAGGTCCCTCCCCATCCTGTTCCCGTGAACACTGTGATGTAGGAGGTTACCCGTCCCAGTGGAGACCCCCTCCGGAGGCGCCCGGGAGACCCCCAGAACCAGAGGTTGCCCTCCACTGAGGTGGAGATGGTCACCAGCCGCCGTTTGTGCCTCTTGGGATCCAAACGCAGGCTGGAGAACCACCTCTGTAGGCGGCGCATACGCAGTAACCCCTGCGGGACTACAATGTGAGCAGCCGTCATGAGACTCAAAGTCTGCATGACAGTTAAAGCTGTCACTGTCGCCCCCTGTCGCAGCCTGTGAACCGCCCAGAGAAGGGACGCGTAGCGCGCCTGCATGGAACACCACTCCCAACTACAACGCCTGTTAGTGAGGTATGGGGGTGCTCTTTTTTCAATTGATCGCAAAGCCTAATTTGGTTAGGTGTGTGATCAATTGTGCTGTGCAAAGCATTGCCTGTTCCCTGGACCCGGCCATGACTATGAGGTCGTCTGGGTAAAAGAAAAACTCTCATGCCGTGGGCGCGCAGCGGTTGAAGCGCAGCGGTTGAAGCGCAGCGGTTTGAAGCGCAGTGGCCCACACATTTACTGAACGTGCGTGGGGATAGGGAGTAGCCGAACGGTAATCTGTTGTACTCATAGGCTATCCCCTGGAAGGCAAAACGCAGACACACTCTGTGCTCCGGAGCAATTTCCACATGAAAGTATGTGTCTTTCAGGTCGATGGTGGTCAACCAATCGCCCGGTTTGCACTAGCCCCATTAACTGTTTTTATAGTTAACATGCATCATTTTCTGCAGGCAATGTAGCGATTCGGGCTGCTGAGATCTAGAATAGATCTGAATTCCCCTGTCTTCCTGAGAACCAGGAAGTACATGGAATAAAGACCATTTTCTCTGTGCTAAGGGTGCACAACAGACACAGCCTGTTTCTGCACCAGAGCCTGAATCTCTGCTGAGAGGAAACCAATCTCCTCCTGGGAAGACAGATTTCCTCTCACATGCCCCTAAAAGGAGGTGGGACGTTGCAAAACTGGAGTGAATAGCCCCGTTTCAGCGTCCTGTCCATCCACTTTGTTAGTACACAGCTGAGTTTCAATTCCCCATAACGTTGTGTTCATGGAAAGCCCTCAGCTGTGGGGCCGCAGCTATGAAACTCTCTGGTGACCCGTTCCGCCGCAAAACTCCCCGTGAAGGGAAGATTTGCCCATGGAGGGTCGACACAGAAAGGGGCGATTATTTACTGAGGTCCCTGAACGCACCGCCGCGCGCTCCACCATAATGCTGTTTTTACCACTACGGTAAACAGCATTTAATCGGAGTCTTTGTAGGCGTAGTGTGTTCTACTGAGGTCCCTGAACGCACCGCCACGCGCTCTTGTGTGAGTGCGGGCTCCGCCATAATGCAGCCTTTACCACTATGGAAAACTGCATTAATTGGAGTCTTTGCTCTAGGCGTAGTGTGTTCTCTGACAGCAATACGCCGGCCATAATGTCCCTGCACCTGCATAGCGCTCTCCTTTAGATAGCACTCCCTGCAGATTTACAAATATTATATTTTGACCTTAATCGAAATATTCGGTTATTTTCAAAATCTTTTTTAGTCTGATGCTTCGATTCATTTTAAACAGACCGTTCAACAAAAGGATACCCAAAATCTAAATATTGGATTGTTCTTTCTTAGTAAGATCCCATTTTCATTACAATTGGGGTCTTACCTTGACTTGAAGATGAAGTCCATGCTATCCTTCTGGACAACAATCTCTATTACTTTTTTGTAAAAGTCCTCCTTATCTTCCTCTAGTTTTCAAAAGTCTAGTTTGTTGTTTGCGTCTACCGTCTCTGCGTAGAATAACAGTAGCAACAAGAACATGTGGGCTCACTTGCGCCCCCTTCAGTGCGGCAGAGGGTATGGCTGCCTCCCCTGGTGCTTTTTTCATTGCCGTTAGTATGATGAGACCAGCGAGCCTAAATATCATATATACGTGAAATAAGTTATTTAGAGACTATGGATGGCGAGGATAAATGTAATAAAGGGATCGACAAACATTACATTGGTGACATACAGTGAGATGGTGCAGGCATGCGCTTAGGGCCCGCTTTCCAGCCAGTTTCTGTGGGGTGACGCATTCTGAGGTGAGGCAGATCTCATCTGTGCCTCACCTTACCTCACAGTAACTGGCTTGAGCGCGCTCACAAAATAAGTGCCCGCGTTAAATTAGTGCCCGCGCTCCAGCCAGTTACTGTGGGTTTACGAGAGGCAGAGCTCGTCCCTGCCTCACTTCTCATCGCTACCCGTAGTTGTAGCGGAGCTCGGTAATTTGCTGATTTTGACTATAAAAAGCGATTGGAATCAAACATAAATCACATTTACAACACAGATCAGTGGAGACATTTTATTATTATTACTATTTCGTTTTTCTTTAGTTGTTTTCCCGTTACATTGGAGTAAGACAGGTGAGGCTCTGCTCTACTCTGGGATAAATGCACTCGTTCTCACTGAATGCATTTTTCCCCACACACACACATCACTCTAGAACTAGAGTTTACAAACGTAAACCACCGTTCCCCTGCGGAGGTCCCTGAACGCACCGCGGCCACTCTCATGAGGGCCGCGCGCCCACGTATTAACGCTGTATTTCCCATTCCCATTAAATGCATTAATCTGAGCTATTATACCAGGCAAGGTGTGTTTTCTAACAACAGCACGGCAATAGCGTCTCTTGAACCCGCACAGTGCTTTGACAGCACACGGTTTATTCCACTCACGTGCACACGCCCACCTGCTGGCTCCCTATAGCCTACTGGGGTTTACAGCGGGGGCGGGGAGTGTAGGACAGTGTTTCTTCCGCTGGGGATGGGCAAGAATCAGCCACGCTGCGATTACTCCTTATCCCGTAAGCAAGGAGATCGATCCATAGAGCCCTTCCGTAAAGACGGGGGCTCCGAGGAGATCAACACAGTCCTCTTTGGAAAAATGCCATGCGACGTTAACTCCCAGGGACATCACAAGGCAGGCAGCGGCGGCGGCGGCCTGTGATGAAGTAGGGTCGACCCTATATCATGTGAAGCCACCGGTCCCCGGGGGGAACCGGGCCTGGGGCAAGGCTCGTGGACCAAGCTACTTATTCGGCCTTGCGGCCCAATAATCGCTCTGACCTGGTGAGGCGGGGGCATCTCAAGCAATGAGCGAGTAGCCCACACACCCGCCGCCATGATCATCATCCAGGGAGAGTACAGCCCTGGGCGGTGGACTTCCATGGACGCCGGACTCGGAAGGAATGGCGAACGTGAAATGGCACCGCCTTGGCCATCTCCTGGTCCCCCAAACACTCGAAGCAGAGGTGGTGGGGGTCCGCGCCCGCTATCTTTCTTTCTCTTTCTTCCTTTCTCTCAAAAAATACGTCTCGGACTCAGTGCTAGGCTATCACCTCCGCTCGCTGAAGAGTAAAGAATGGTGGTCAGGAGGCGAGGCCTCGTTTTATACGGAAGTGAGATGCGCACGCATTCAGGTAGGCCCGCCCCGGGGCCGGCTACGTCTATAGAAATCTCAGTAGGTGAATGCTTGCATGATAAGGTAGTACCCATAGAGTCCAGTAGAGGGCGGAGCCTGTGAGAGATATAACGCCCCCAAAGCATAATGCATTTCCTAACATTCGGTCTATATGCTGTAAAATGTATTATCTCTTCGATTTACACACGGCATCTATTGCACGTCTGTCCGTCCTGGGAGAGGGATCCCTCCTCTGTTGCTCTCCCTGAGGTTTCTCCCATTTTTTCCCCTTAAACTGTGGGTTTTCTCTGGAAGTTTTTCCTTGTACGATGTGAGGGTCTAAGGACAGAGGGTGTAATTTTTCTCATACTGATATTCTGAACAATCTGTGCTGTTGTATTTGCTGTAAAGTGTCTCTACTGTAGGCTATTTTTATTATATGTACAGCACTTTGGCTCGACCAAAAATCTTTTATAAATGTGCTATATAAATAAAACTTGATTTGATTTGATTTGATAATGTTTCCACCTCCATGCCTGACGGAGGGTGTTCTGGGGTTATAGTCAGCATCTCTCTTCCTCCAAACACGGCGGACAAGCTGATGCCAAAGATCTCAATGTTGGTCTCATCTGAACACATCACCTTCTCCCAAGCCTTCTCTGAATCATTCAGAGGTTCATTGTCAAACTCCAGACGGGCCTTTCATGTTCTTCTTGAGCAGGGGGGGGGGGGCCTTCAGGCGCTTCAGGATTTGATCCATGATGGTGTAGTGTGTTCCCAATAGTTTTCTTGGTGCCTGTGCTCCCAGCTGCCTTGAGATCATTCACAAGTTCCTCCCGTGTAGTTCTGATCCCTCACCTTTCTCCTGATCATCAAAACCCCACAGGGCCAGATCTTGTGTGGAGCCCCAGCCCGAGGGCGACTGATGCTCATTTTGTCTTTCTTCTATTTCTGAATAATGGCACCAACAGTGGTCTCCTTCTCACCAAGCTGCTCTCTGATGGTCTTGTAGCCAGTCCCAGCCTGGTGCAGGTCTACAGTCTGGTCCCTGAGGTCCTTAGACAGCTCTTTAGTCTTGCCCATGGTGGAGAGGCTGAAATCGGAGTGATTGATTCTGTGGACAGGTGTCTTTTATACAGGTAACTAGTTGATATTAGGAGTACTTTTTTAAAGGAAGAGGACTTATGTAACCGGTCTGTGGGAGCCAGAATTGGTTGCTAGGGCATCAAATAATTATTTCACACAATTAAAGGCAAATCAGTTTAAATCTTTTATATAATGTCAATTTCTGGATTTTCTTTGTCATATTCTTACTCTCACTGTTAAAATAAACCTACCATTAAAATGATAGACTGTTCATTTCTTTGTAAGTGGGTACATTTACAAAATCTGCTGGGCATCAAGTACTTATTTCCTCCACTGTATATATATATTCAAAATAAAGAATGAAGGTAGCCTCAATGAAAACTAAATAAGACACCTAAAAGAAAATGCAGGTGTAACTTTAGGGGTATACAGTTCCCTTTTTGTTTTTGTATTCTAATTTGTAATCCCATTACATGTAATCTGTTACTCCCCAAGCCTGGTCATCACATACCTCTACCCTGCAATGTCTCTCCATCAGGCCTTCCCATATCCTCCTGAGCTGTGGCGTCCCCTCAGAGCGGGCAGCGAACGCCCTGAGGCTGAGCGTGGGGAGGGGGACCACCATGGCAGATGTGGATGCAGTTGTGGAGGACCTGAGGGAGACTGTGCAGCTGCTGGAAGACATGCTCTGATTACCTTCTTCTGGGTCAAATAATAACATCATGTATGTGTTGTGTTCCACTACCTGATTATGTCAAATGGATGAAATATTGAATATAAATAATAAAGGGGAACCTGAGGGATGATGCTATAGAGAGATGACTGTTCTCAGCTTCCATCATGTCATGTGAGGAGCTAATCAGCTAATTAGAGTCAGGGCAACATGTATGAGTTTTATGAGAGAAATAAACAAATTCAATCAACTATAACATATGATCTGTAGACAATCATTTAGCAAATGTGTAATTTGTTTAGCCATCCCCATTGAGATGATTATTTATAATAGTAGTACAAAATAACAGTGGTTGTAATGCACCATGCCTCTTACTTCTCCCATTACTTAAGTTTCCGTGTCGCCTCAGCTCCCCCATCTCCAGTGAAGCGTTGGTGCGTGTGCCACCATATGGTCACTGCCACACAAAGGACAGTGGGAGGCTGCGAGTTACGCGCCTCCACCGTCTTTCATTACCTTTCTATCTTACTCGTACTGACCCCCCCTTCCTCTCCCCTACAGCCATGCTGGCCAGCTGGCTGCCAGCTCAGGTGTCACTTTCCTGGCTCAGAAAAGAGACAATGAGTGCCTGAGTTTTTGTTATTGAATGAGCATGAGTGAGTTAGATATAACCTGGTGGGAGCCAGAGAGCTGCAGGGAGCTGCATCTGTGGGCCATCAGTAGCTCAAAGCAGCCATGAGGATGGTTCTCCATCGGGCCTTCCAGGCTGCTCGAGGGGGGGATGTCGCACTCCTGAGGGAGCTGGCGTCTTCCGGTCACCTCTCACCTACCATTACTGATGTTCAAGGTGCTTGCCCGGTGCACCACGCGGCGAGGTATGGACGCCTGGAGTGCCTGCAGTTCCTGGTGAGCGAGCTGGGGCTGGCAGCAGATGCCCGGGCCTCCAACAGGGCCACCCCTGCCCACGATGCAGCCGCGACAGGGCATGTCCGGGAGCTGCAGTGGCTGCTAGACCTGGGGGGATGCAACATTGAGGTAGGTGTATCCACTCTGTACAATCTCCACAGAGAAAGAGAGGGAGAACATATCCCGAGAGCTTCAATGCCTTCGAAATGTGCCACATATTCAGCTTCTCTCGTAATTTCTACTGACTGTGAGTCTAAATTCAGGCGGGCTTTAGATGGTCATCTAACTGCTCCCAGTATGAGGTTACATCACTGCAGTTGTAAAGAGTACTGTACACTACCTTTTAACCTCCATTACATCATTTGGTGATGACTAACTGGGTATCCATTAATATGAAGTAGAACATGTAATTATGTCCAGATGCTCCCACTGAATGTAGCTATTAAGTAAGGCTCTAGAAATTATGAAATCCATGATGATTGAATTTGCAGCTTAAATTAAAGAATACATATTCAATTTTTTGTTATTATTTAAATGTTTAACACCATGATATACAGCCCTTTATATTAAAATAATATCTAACAAAACATACATTTGCTTTGCTCAAAACAAGACAATAAAATAAAGTGAAGTGGAAAAATATCCTATATGATTAATATTGCAGTTGTGATGTAATTCACAATAACTTCAAAAAAACTAAAAACAAGAATGCATCATGATCTATGCCAAAATACTTTATTTATGGCAACAGAATGAAAAAAAATGTAAGTACTTAAAAAAGTCCAACTAGCTTAGAAACTGCATTGTCCACAGAAATTACTCTTCACCTGATAATTTCTTGAATCTAAATGCTAGAATAATAAATAAAAGGTTCTCCATATTTTCACAAATAAATGTTTATCAAATACCACCAAATGTCTTACTTGGTGGACCTTATGAGAATCCCTACTGTTGCTTTGAAAAACATATTTAATAGGAAACTCCTTTGACCTGTCTTGATGATCAAGAGTGTTTATTAGAAAAAGCCTTTACAATAGAGGTGTTCTCTCAGCCTTGATCTAATAACCCATCTGTGTGTTGTTCCCAGGATCGGGATGCAGCCGGTGCCACGGTGCTGCACCTGGCGGCGCGGTTCGGTTGTGTGGAGGTCATTCAGTGGCTGCTTTCTGTTGGAGGGGCAGCGGAGGTGAAGACACACTGTGGAGCTGTACCTGCTCACTATGCCGCAGCCAATGGGGACCTCACCTGTTTAAAGCTGCTTGTTCAACACGCACCGCGGTAGGTTCACAAGCTTTGCTAATTGTTCTTCTTATTCACTTCTTTTTAAACCAATAAGGCTGAGAACACTACCGAATATTGCAGTGCCAACATTCCACCAGATGTGGGTTTTATTAAAAAATAATAATAATTGAACAGAGGCAAACAACAAACTCTGGAGAGTCCAACAAACTATAAAACCAGCATCCTGGCCACAAGCTGCCTACTGTTCTAATACTAGAGACCGGTGACTGACATTTGACTTTATTATGTTCATTTAAGATAGCTATCTACTGTATATCAAGATTTGTTTTATGTATCTATTTCAAACTTTTCATCATTACTGTGTGCTAGCTTTATTTTTAACAATTTATTGAATAATTGTTGTTATATTTTTATTTTCAACCATCTATGTTTAAAGAGATTTCTATAATTGTTTAAGTACTGTTAACTAGTTTTTTCTATCTCAACCAATATTTCCAGCGTTATTTATTTAAACTGTATAATCAAGCTTTGCAAGCATTCTCTATTGCAACCTTTCGATCATGTATCCAGTACTATTAGCAAGCTCTCTTTTATTTAATTTTGTTAGCTAGCTTCATCTGTTTCATCTACTACTTTAAGCTAACTATTCCAACAGGTTGCCAAGGTCTAATCAACTTGTTTTTAAACTAACTTTACTTTTTAGTTAAAGGTAGGGTAGGTAAGAATGGAGAAACCAGCTCGAGTGCGCTAGAATTTGAAAGTACGCAGCCGAAAAAATCTGCCCCTTCCTTCAGACTTCCTCACAGAGCCCCTCCTCCAACACACATGAACGCGCACATGACCAATGAGGGCACGAGATAAGTTTGTGCACAGATGGAAGGTTGACAGGCAGGTAGGCCATCCAGTTATTTTAGCTCAGATGATTGGTCGAGCACCACGGCTTCCACATATTTTTTTAATGTATTTATTGTCAAAGCATTTAATATATCATTGCTATCGGGATGTTAGAGCATTCCATGGAATATAACAAAAAGTGTATCTGAAGTGAATTACCTACCCTACCTTTAACTATTTCAACAGTTTTCATTACATTTAAAGGTCCCCTATTATACTGTTTTTCATCAATATATCACAGGTCTCAGATATATACAAAACATGTCTCTGAAGTGTTTGGCTCCAAGTACCAAACAGATCATTGCAGCATTACCCATAATCCCCTCTGTTTCATCCCTGTTTCCAAAGTGCTGATTCTCTGTCTGTTACTTTAGATGAAAATAAGGAGCCCCTCCCCACGCCCCTCTGAGAGACATTTGGTTACAAAGAACTCAATGGTGCTCTAGGAGGAGATTCAGGTGATAAGGGGGGGGGGGGGGGGGTTATTGGCTAATGGTTACACAAGCCAAAAAACCATTATGACATCATAAAGTGGGCAAAATCTGATCAGCTCATTTTCAGAGAGAGAATATGTGTCCACAGAAAAACACAGAGGGGACACATGTTTATGTATAAAAGACATAGAAAAAGTGGATTTTGCATAATAGGTGACCTTTAAGTAACTTTTTCATGGAAATTGAATACTTTTCAGGCTAGATTGTTTTCTAGTAGCTCAATTGCAGCCTGTGGTGTAGGGTGGATGGGAGGACGTTTATGTAATGTGCATTCAGCCTGGCTACATTTACAGTTACAGGTATGCTAGCAGCTATTAATGGTAGCTTACTTGTTATCTTAAATGTAGCCTTCTGAAGTTCAGCATTGTACCACTTTGTTAGGCTTTTTAGTCTTACACAGAAATATTTGGATGGGTAGTGAAATCAAATCGGTTTCAAAATAATTAAAACCCAAATTTAAATCAGTTACCATTTTCCACATAGGCTACGGTAACAGCAAAGCCACTCACTGGGGTACAAGTAGTGCACCATTTAACCTGATCGATGGTTTACCAGATGAACTGAGGCATAGGACTAAAGGACTAAAGTCAAACATCTGTTAATGTTAGAAAGCAGGATATAGTACAAATGTACTGGAACAGCTACTATTTATTAAACTGAACTTTTGAAGTGAGATACAACAACTCTTGCGCACACCTTTTCTGACCAAAAGAAGGGACTCTTATTTAAGAAACACTCCGACTGTGTCTCAACTATAAACCATTATAACTAATCTGTTACCTTTAGAAAATGGAGACACTCGACCATTTTATAGTAATATGATAGTTACAGCTTTGGGTGCCTTTGGTTTGACATCATAATTAGACAACATGACTTGTGGCATTACAATCTGCTACACAGATTCAGAGCAGCAAGTCAACTTGCCCCCCCCCCCCCCCCCACTAACACTGTTAGTCACATGCCAGCCTTGTTGTTGTAGAAGTAAAGTGTGTATGTCAATGTTAATGCAGCTCTGTGTGACTGACAAACCAGGTGGGTCGGGTTCACCTGTCATGGCTAAATAGCTAATAACAAGTATCCGTACAGTTTATTTAACAACAGTAAAACTGTTTATATTATTCAAACTGTACATTGTTTATTTCAGTATTAAGTTTGTCCATCACTTCAGATCAAAAGATCCTCCATCATTTCCTAATGTGAACTCTGTCACTATTATTAACCATTATAACAATTACAAAATACAAATGTTAAGCTTGGAGCAGAGGTCTGATAAACACTCCTTTATTTGTGCTTGTTCCGAGATTTAAATACTCAGCATTTTGGGAAACATCATTTTTTTGGAATCCTTTTTTTATTCTTAAAGGCTTCTCTTTAAGATTCTGAATGTTATATACTGTATATAGTATCTGTCTCGACTGAACAGAAACTGTTTTGATAATTGTAATTGTTAAAGTAATCTGAATCATTTTAAACGCAAAAGTGTTCTCAACCCACATCTATTGACTTGGCCTGATTTAATATCATATTACAGTGAATATTTGGGGTTTGAGACTGACAAAACCAGAAATCACAAACATCCCTTTGCAGTTTGAAACACTTGGGTGGGCGATTTTCATTTTTTCCTGACGTTTTATAGACCAAACAATTAGTTTCATCTAGAAAATAATGGGCAGATTAGTGAGTTGCACACGTTTTTAACATAATAACATTATTCATACACATAATAAGATCAGCTTTTTTCAATCTCTGAGGGGAAATTCAGTTTCACTAGCCGGTTGTTGCTGTCTGTTGGTCTCCAGATGTGTGGACCAGCAGACGGTCCTTGGGGCCACCCCGCTCTATCTGGCCTGCCAGGAGGGCCTGCTGCAGGTTGCAGAGTTCCTGGTGAAGGACTGCGGGGCCGACGTCCACCTGAGGGCCCACGATGGCATGACCTGCCTGCATGCTGCTGCTCACATGGGCCACCAGGCTGTGGTGCTGTGGCTGGTCAGTGGAGAGAACTCGTGTTGCTGTGACGTATCAAAGTGTTGCTCACTCGTGTTGATCCTTATCATTCTCTCCACAGGTGAGCTGCACTGCCGTCAGTCTGTCCGGCCAGGACCGGTACGGAGCCACTGCTCTGCACTTCGCTGCCAGCAGAGGGCACTGTTGCATCTTGGAGAGGCTGCTTCACATGGGTTCAAAGGTCATCAAGGATTACTGGGGAGGGACCCCACTTCATGATGCGGCAGAAAATGGAGAGCTGGAGGTTGGGAGCACATTTTTTATTTAGGTTTCCTTTTCTGTTGTTATAGTTATGTCTTATCTTGAATAAAGCAAATACAATTTCATAAAAGTATGTTCCATACGTATATATATATATATATATATATATATACACATACATATATATATATATATATATACACATACATATATGTCTTATATTCCTATTTTCAGAGTTGTAAACTCCTGTTGGCCAATCAAGCGAACCCCTCAGATCAGGATATTGATGGGTTTACAGCAGCAGACTTGGCGGAGTACAATGGACACCATGAATGTGCCAGACATCTCCGTGCCATGAAAAGAAATGTAAGCTCTCTCTCATCCACAGTATATTTTATTTCACACCTTTTCCTGCTTTGTTTCTCTCTGTTAGCACTACCCACCTTGTTATTTTTGCATTACAATTCAAAGCTTGCTTCTGCTCACACAGCAAAAATCTGGAAGGTCTTGGAACCCTGGTGAATAATTGTCTTACTTTGCGACATGAATTTCATGCATGTGGAACCTGACAGGCCTCCTCTGTTATCTGCCACTCAGCATTATTGCTTGTTCTCTCAGTCCAAGAGGTCTAGTGGAGGATGATGGCTTTTGTGTTCTGATGGGCTTTACAGGCGATGGTGCCGTGAGTGCCGGAGGAGATACTTGGTTCTCAGTTTGCCCTGAGAGATAAGCTCTTTTGTTATGTGTAGGAAGCACGACACTCCTTAGTGTGCTTGATGAATATTTCAGTGTGAACACATTGTTTGTGCTGGCGTGGCCTGTTCAAGTCAAAGGGTCAATTCCGTAAAAAGCTGTCCTGCATTTACTCAAATTAATGGTCAGTTTGTTGCGCCTTGTTTTTCTTTTAAGGCAAAACACCGCAGGCCAAAACACCTTTTTCCATGCAGTTTGTCCTCTTTCAGACTAGTGGAAAGGGAACTTCCAAAATACACATGTAAATGTTTTTGTTAGTATTTTTGTTCTATTTGTGTCTGTAGATTTCTCCTAAATTAAAAAAGTAAGCAATACAAAATGTCTTCATCTTGCATAATTAAACATGACATTCAGAAAGCTTGAAATACAATAAATAATTATCTTAATGTTTGAGTAGTGCTTGCAAAATGTTTGAAATGTTACAATACATATATTTAAGGATAAGAAATTGCACTTTCTAGTTTTATTTCTATATATATATATTCTGAAGTTTCTTTTACAGAGAGGTTTATTCATAAATATTTTCATTTCAAACCTTTATTTAACCAGGTGAATCCCATTGAGATCATCGATCTCTTTTTCAAAGGAGACCTGCTGCAAGTAGGTTCCACATGAAGCATCAAAACCATAAAAACAACAGAACAACTAAAAGGACATCATACAACATAGATACAGGGATTTACAATGTACATACCTAACGACATGTACAGGTTGACAATATTTCTGAACTATGGAGTATAAAATCCTCTCTGTTTAATCTTTGACTCTCATCTGCGAACAAAATCAAACAAGAATTTAGCACCTGGTTTTGTGGTACATTTAAATAAAAAATAAAGTTGAGTTATTTATTGAACTCCTCAAAGTGCTTTTACATACACAAGTCATCATTCACCCATTCACCACACCGCTGGGTTTGCCATCTTGCCCAAAGAAACATGTTTATTGCCGGGACTGAGATTTAACCGACAACTTTCAGTTTTTAAATGTGACTTCACCACAGACAGCGACAGCCAGTCGACCGAGGGTCAGTGTCCTGCTCTTGAAATGTTTACACATTCAGCAGATGTTGCATGTCAGCAAATCCTTGTCTTGTTGTTATCAATCAACTGGTAAAAACCATTGGTTGATATTTATTAGGATACATCCGTTAGCCCATTCACCTGCAGTGTCTCCCCCTCAAGTAGGTACATTCCCTAATTGGTGTTGCAGGAGGATACTGATATTCGAGCTTTTGGAGTTGATTTTAAATACACATCATACAGTTCACTGAAGTTCTCCTCTGTAAGCAGACCTGTTGACCCTTGAAGCCTAGCAGCTATCCACCTGTAGCTGTACTCTGCTCTCCCCATCACACTTCACCTGCCGCCTGTAGCACACAGAGTGAAGAAAGCTGTGGACTGATAGAAGCGATTAATAATTCATCAGAGAAGAGCAGCACTTAATAGGAGGATGATAAGAGAGCCGGCGAGGCGTGGCTCCCCTTCACAAATAATCTCTCTGTCAACAATGAGAGCTACTTAGCCAAGGGGCCGCGGCAGCGTCCAATGCAAGCCGGAGCCAGGGCCAGCTGAGGGCCTATCAGTTACCCCTCTCCCGCGGCTCAGGTGAAGGGCCCATGGGCCGAGCCCGTTATGAGATCCACAAGCTTGAGTTTCAGCCTTTTCACCATTCTGATGCCTGGAACTCGCAACTCTATCCCTCTGTGGAGCGGAGATCAGGATGTCATTGGCTTCAAACACACCTTTGATTGTGTGTCATGTTTTTTTTCCAGGGAAGTGCTATGATTGTCAACCTCTGGATACTATGTGATGTTGGTGGAAGACAGAACTGATGGATCAGATTTTTTGGTGAAGTATGAATGGGAGACACAAACCCAGCGAAGTTGGGGTGAAACCAAGAGGTCATCTGACAGAGAACCTGTAATAGCTGGTAGTTGATTTAAATACTCATAATACTGAAGAGCAGTCATGCTTGCTGTGACAAAGATGAGATGCTGTTTGATGACAGTTTGGTGGTGTTTTAGGTGCTTGCGTAGATCACAGGTTTTCATCTGCTCTAAAGTCAGTCAGATAATCTCATTTCCGAGCAGCACTCTAATGGATTGGGACAGTGAGCAGGGGAGCTGTGTGTGTTTGGATCCCTCACAACCAGGTCAGACTCCTCACAACAGATCCTCATCTCGCATCAACAGCTGCAGGCCAATAAACAGTGTGTGCCGTGAATTTTCATTCACACACATTTTGTAGCTTTTGCTCTCCACCAACAGTTGTTGTTTGAGCATGATATTTTTAGAACAGAGGAAACGTATTGTCGTCTAATTCATTACTGTTTTTGTTCATGTTAAGATTTCCGATTTGTTTTGGCCATGAGAAACGAAACAATACTCCTTTTGATATGAATGATAAATTATGAAATATCGAATCGTCATTATCATTGCAGAGAATGTAATAAACTCATGTGTTTGTCAGAGATCTTCTAACATCTGGCTTCATCGTAGTTGCATGTGTATAACAGATGGGGAGGAGATATATGAACCAAGCAAATAGAATAGATAGTTACGTAAGTAACTGCCGTTCTATGAATCCTGGATGATGCTTAGCACTGAATATCTTCTGTCTCGCGCATGTGCAGGTCGAATATTTATATCAACAAAGTTACGTGTGACCTCGTATGACCCCGGAAGGCAACAGTTCCGGTTGTTGTCAACGAGTTCAGTCCTATGGAATCTTCTCGCGGAAACACGAGATTCCGATGTGACCAAGAACTCTGACGGTCATCCAGGATTCATAGAACCGTAGTTACATACGTAACTATCGTTCTATTTCATCCTTACCTGACCGCCAGAGGCGGTGCTTAGCACTGGATGACCTATACCAACAGAGTCACGAGGAAGTCTGAATACTTACCCTCTAGGGATGGCCTAGGTGGACCCTGTAGTATCTGGCGAATGTGCTCGGAGATACCCATGTGGCCGCAGCACATATGTCTCCCAGGGGCACACCTCTCAAGGTCGCCCATGATGTGGAGACACTCCTGGTAGAGTGGCACTTTACTCTGGATGGCAAGGGACGGTCATTCGCCTTGTATGCCTGGGCAATGACGTCCACGATCCAGTAGTACAAGCGCTGTTTTGAGAGCGCACAGCCTCTTCTAGGACCACCGTAACACAGAAAGAGCTGTTCAGACTGACGTATGCCTGCCGGTAGTCTGGACATAAGCTCTAAGGGCCCGCACCGAGCATAGGAGTCTTGATCTCTCTTCCGCCTCTCCTGATGGGGGGTCAAAACCGTGCCAGCTGGATATGCCGATTAAAATGAGAGTGTGCCAGCACCTTAGGGAGGAACGCTGTGTTCGGCCATAAGGTGACACCTGAGCCATCTGAGTTCCACCTCAGACACGAGCTGTTCACAGACAAGGCATGAAGCTCGCTTACACGCTTTGCTGATGGTGATGGCAAAAAGGAAAGCAGTCTTAGCTGAGAGCCACCTTAGTTCTGCCTGTAACAAGGGTTCAAAGGGAGGCAAGCATAGGGCCTCCAGCACCAAGGGGCAGATCCCATGTAGGAGCCCTTGGGATGTTCGGGGGGCGAAGCCTCAGTGCTCCCCTTAAAAGAGGGATACCAGCCTATGGCTCCCCACTGTGCTGTTGTCAACCCTTGCGTGTTGAGCTGATATAGCAGCCACATAACACCCTGACGGTAGCGGGACACCGGCCGTCGTCCAGGAGGGACTGCAGGAAACTCAAAGGGTAGTAGGCACCGAGCAATGTACTGGGTCCTCATTTCGCCCTTGGCACCAGTCCGAGAGACAGTTTCCACCTGTTTTCGTACTGCTTACGAGTAGATGGTGCCCTAGCATTGAGAATAGTCCTCCTGACAGGCTCTATGCAGTGGCTCAGCAGTGGGTCCGGGGCCCTCCAGTGGCCTGACCCACAGCTGGAGGCGGCAAATGGTCGGGGTGCCCACATCCGACCCTCCAGCTGAGACAAGAGGTCCTTCCTGTTGGGGAGACGCCAAGGCTTTGCTGGCCAGAAGGGGGCCACCAGAAGAAGCCTGTGGCCCTGATGAAGCACTCTGTGGAGTGTTGGTAGGATCAGAGGAAGGGGTGGATAGGCATAGAGAAGGACACCCTGGCCATGAATGAGCCAGAGGGTCCTGACCCAAAGGGCTGGTCTTCTCCATCAAGGAGAACCATAGGGGGGCAGTGGGTCGACATCTTCGAGGCAATGAGATCTACCTCTGCCCTGCGGAAGAGACCCCAGATGCTGGCCACCCCCTCTGGATGAAGCCGCCACTCCCCTGGTGGAGGCTTGTGATGGGAGAGGAAGTCAGCGACTTGGTTCTGCTCTCCGGGCAGATACATTGACCGTACGCTGGCCAGGCAAGGAGCTGCCCAGGTCAGGAGTCTGGGACACCTCTAGCAAGCGTGCAGATTTGGTGCCCCCCTGGTGGTTTATGTAATACACCGTTGTAGTGTTGTCCGAGCGGACAAGCACATGTCTCTCCCTCAGGTATGGCAGGAAGTGCCTGAGTGCTCGGTGCACAGCTCGCAGCTCTAGCACGTTGATGTGTTCTGTGCAGTCCTGAGCAGACCACTGCCCACTGTCTTATTTTGCCACACCGCACCCCATCCCGAGGGGCTGGCATCCGTCGTAACGGTCTCTCTGCGGAAAGGACGGAGCCCATGGCCACGCCCTCGACATATACAACCTCTCCCTCCATGGGGATAGAGTGGAGAGGCACTGTTGTGACACCCTGATTTTTCTGTGCCTGTGCAACTTGGGGTCTAAGTGGAGGCCGTTCAGCCATCTCTGCAGGGGGCGCAGTGACAACAAGCCCAAGGGAACAACAGTTGAGGCAGCTGTCAGCATGCCTAAGAGGCGGAGAAACAGGATATATGCCAGAGACCTGCCCATTTTGAAGAGGTGAAGAAGCTGAAGGATGTTGTCCAGGCGCTGAGCAGATGGACAGGCCAGCATAGTGACTGTGTCCAGAGCCACCCCAATGAAGGTTAGGCTCTGAGAGGGGTTCAGACAACTCTTCTCTATGTTCACCCTGAGGCCTAGCCGGGCGACATGAGAGAGAAGGAGAGCCGTGTCCTGGGTCGACTGAAACCGGGATGATACACAGATTAACCAGTCGTCTAAGTATGGCAGAATCTTCATACCCTGAGACTGCAGGGGCGAGAGGGCTGCCACGACACACCTGGTGAACACCCTTGGGGAGAGGGAGAGTCCGAATGGGAGCACCCTGAACTGTAAATGACGGCCTCTGAAGGCAAAGCGAAGAAGAAGAAAACTGCTTGTGATGAGGCACATGAAATAAGCGTCCTTCAAGTCGACGGACGTGAACCATTCCCCCCCTGGCAACGGTACGAAGAACGTCCGCTGTGCTCAGCATATGGAAGGTAAAATCTTTAGGAAACTTGTTGAGTTCCCCTCAGATCGAGGATTGAGCGAAGTCCACCGCCTTTCTTCCTTACCAGGAAGTAGGTCGAGTAGAAGCCCCTGGGCTGTGAGATGGGGTCCACAGGTTCGATTGCACCCTTGGCAAGGAGGACTGACAGCTCCTGGTTTAGGGCAATTTATTTTGCCGGGACGCTTATGGTGGTCATTTTGACCCGGCTGAAGGCTGGGGGCCGGCGTCATAACTGAAGCTTGTACCCCTGGTTAAGGTGGAAACCACCCAGGGGTCTGAAGCTTGAGCTACCTAGTTGAGCTGCTGCTGGGAGAAATAACCGACAGCCGGCCCAGACCCTCAGTACCTTGACCCCGGCCTCTGGAGGCTCTGGGGGGGGGCGACGGTTAGGCACCGGATACCGAGGCTGCCTTGGGGGCGAGTTAACAGGATCGTAGCGGGCCGGCCCCCTCGTGGGACACTGAGGCCCATGGCGGGCACCGGGGTGAGCCGGTGGGTGGGAGCGGCCTCGGGAGGCAGACGTGGAACCTCTAGGCCTACCGGGGGGCGGGGGGCATGTCTCTGCGAAGAGCTGAGAAACTGTTGCCTGGTCTGACTAGCTTGGACAGTCCGTTCGAGCACCCTGTACGGCAGCTGAACCGAACAGCTCCCCCGGCTCCACTGGGACAGCACGGAGAGTTCCTCCTACATGCCCTCTGGTGACTGTGCCAGCCAAAACCTTGCGACGAGTCTGGACGAGAGTGGACATCAGGCACCCAAGCTCTCTAGACATCAGAGCAAACGCCTCTAATGAGGCGTCACTGAGGCTGGTAGGGGAAGCGCTAAGAGCCTCCTGCTGCAGGGAAGCTGAGAGGGTGAGCATGAGGTGAGAAAGGGAATTGCCTATACGGCCCATGCACGCCGCTGCATTGTAAGCCTTAGTGAGCAGGTCATCAGTGACCCGACATTGGGGCCGAAGGCACCTGGCCCCCGACCTCAGAGCTTCGTCAGGGGAAACTATGAGGGAAGCAATAGTAGGCTCAACAGCCGGCATGTGGTCAAGGCCGACTTTTGCCGCATCCTGCATGGCTGCCAGGGCTCAGCCATCGGACGTAAGATGGGAAAGAGTCTTAGTGTCCCTCCAGCATGCATGTAACTCCCTCAGATACTAGAGGGGGGAACGGCAAAGGTGGCGGGTGCCAAAGTGCGCCTGAAGAAAGCACTGGCAGGCGCTTGTTTCGTGCTGCTGTACGTCCAACTGCTGGCGAGCCAGTTGCCATGCGAATGATGGTACTCATGGAGCCGTCATCTGCCCCCTCCGAGGATGCATGAGCTGAGGTGCAGGAGCCAGGCCCAGAAGCATGGGATGGGCCCTCCCCGTCATACTCATTAAATTGAGTGGCTGAAGCTTCCATCGAGAACACATTGTCATCTGGAATCAGTTCAGCCATGGGTGGACTGGGTGCAGCAGTGTGCCCTGTACTGGTACCAGAATGGAGAGGCTAGAGAAGTGACTTCATCTGGGCTAGCTCAGTAGTGAGTAGGGTCCACCCTAGAGGACAGCCTATCAGGCTTAGTCCTCTTCTTGGGCGGGGGCCACCCGCAGCCTCTGCTGCCCGACGCCTAGGACGGGTAGGTTGGCTGTAGTCGACTGTGCAGGGGAAAGGCCACCCTCAGTCAGTAGTTCAACCTCGGCTAGTCTAGCAGCTCTTACCGCACGAGGCATGATGGTACAATTCATGCACGGGTCCTCCGAAAGGCCCTCCCTCAGATGCTCGAGGCCTAGACAAGAGGGGCAAAGGTCATGGCCATCCTCTGGTTGAAGAGAAGCCATACAGGTGTTACAGCCGTTAAACATAGCGACAGTACCAATGAAAAACTCCAGACTAATTGCTGCTGGCAGCTTAAGTCAGTCTGAGGGAGAGCACTCAGCTGACTGTAAATAACTGGGCCAGGAAACAATATCCGCAGTGGAGGGGAGTGAGCACAAAACAGTAGTTAGCGTGAGCACTCTGCTAACTGGGGTGAGAAAAATGAATCAGTTAGTGGTATATTTGCTGTGAGAGGAGAGCGGGAAATACTCTCTCCACTAGTGCCGTAGCAAGTTAGCCTGAGCTAGAGCACTCTGCTAACTGGAGATGGAACGGGTATTAAACCAACTGTGTGCAGTGAGAGGGGAGCGGAAACACTCTCTTCACTAGCGCTGTAGCAAGTTAGGCTTTGAGAGAGAGCACTCTGCTAACTGGAGGATGGAGCAGGGAACCAACTGTGTGCATTGAGAGAGGGAGCGGAAACACTCTCTTCACTAGCGCTGTCGCAAGTTAGCTTTGAGCGAGAGCACTCTGCTAACTGGAGGATGGAACAGGAACTAACTGTGTGCAGTGAGAGGGGAGCGGAAAACACTCTTCACTAGTTGCTGTAGCGAGTTAACTTTGAGCGAGAGCACTGCCAACTGGAGGATGGAGCAGGAACTAACTGTGTGCAGTGAGAGGGGAGCGGAAACACTCTCTTCACTAGCGCTGTAGCAAAGTTAGCATTGAGCGAGAGCAATGCCAACTGGAGGATGGAGCAGGAACTAAACTGTGTGCAGTGAGAGGGGAGCGGAAACACTCTCTTCACTAGCGCTGTTAGCAAGTTAGCTTTGAGCGAGAGCACTCTGCTAACTGGAGGATGGAACAGGAACCAACTGTGTGCAGTGAGAGGGGAGCGGAAAACACTCTTCACTAGCGCTGTAGCAAGTTAACTTTGAGCAAGAGCACTCAGCTAACTGGAGGATGGAACAGGAACCAACTGTGTGCAGTGAGAGGGGGGCGAAGACACTCTCTTCACTAGCGCTGTAGCAAGTTAACTTTGAGCGAGAGCACTCAGCTAACTGGAGGATGGCACAGGAACCAATGTGCGCCGTGAGAGGGGGGGGGCGAAAACACTCTCTTCACTAGCGCTGAAAACAGTTAGCTTGAGCGAGAGCACTCAGCTAACTGGGGGATAGAACAGGTAGGAACCAAATGTATGAAGTGAGAGGGGGGCGGAGACTAGTGCTGTAACAAATTAGTTTGAGAATAGATAGCACAATCAGCAATAAATGGTAGCGATCTCACCGGCTGACGTGCAGGAGCGTCCGCTCTTTACCGGTCCGGAGCTCCTGGGATCGAGCGGTGGAACCACCGCGGTCCCCTCCCTTGGGAGGGCGGACAGCTAGTCGCAGCCCTTGGAGGGCGAGCGTTTTTCTAGCCCGCAGCTCCGATCGAGACGATCACAGGCTACAGGTAGCAATGAGCTAGAATCTAATTTTCAATAAGCTAGCTTGGCTTTTACTCGTAAAGTAGTAACCTGTGCAGCGAGAAGATGAAAAAGGACTGAACTCGTTGACAACACCGGAACTTATGCCTTCCGGGGTCATACGAGGTCACACGTGACTTTGTTGATATAAATATTCGACCTGCGCATGCGCGAGACAGAAGATATTCAATGCTAAGCACTGCCTCTGGCGGTCAGTAAGGATGAAATAGAACTATATCAATGCAGCCCAGAATACTCTCTTCATATTTATCTTTCAAAGTATGCAGAGATGCAATTATTAGTCCATTAATGACAACATTCGGACACATTCTAAAGTATCTTGCAATGTAAACAGTGAGAATATACTGTGTTTATCTGCCCCATTCTTCAGATCTGCTCTAAAATGTGATTTGTTTTTCCTTCTTTTAGGTAATTTTCATAACAATTTGTTTTGATTTTATACGTTTATAACAAAATACGTTTTTCAGTAGTCCTGCTAACAAACAGACATACAAACATAGGCGGAGATAATTATCGTTAAAGTAATTTATAAGCTAAGATGCCAAAAAATAGACAAAATTAAACCAGGTTTCTTTATGATAGGCCTATAGAATATTGTTCTGGAAAAACAACTAATCACTTTTCACTGTTTTCTTACACTTAAAAGACCAAAAATGTATCAAGAAAACAAACAATAGATTTAATGGCAATAACTGTTAATCACTGCCCCTAAATGGCTATCTTTAATTAGTTTTTCAAAATGTCCTCCCGCATGTATGATGTAAAGCATGCTTTGGGTGAGGCAGATGTAATATTCGTCTGGAATTTGGTAAATTAGTGGATGATTTTGCTAATCATATGGCAGCAATTTCTCCAACACTGTGTCTGTTGTTGTGAACTTTTCCACTTTATCAGCCAAACCCATCTATCTAAGCTTATGGTGTCGCATTGTGTTCCACTGTCATAGTTTACTAATCATCTCCGTTGCATTTTACCCCACCCTCACAAAAACCTCCTCCTTCAATTGTCCAAAGTGGAAAAAAAGCACCTGATAACATGTCTCATTTCCAGCTGCTTTGACAAGTCTTCCGCTGATACTTCTCCTTGTGCAACAACCATGGTCGGCCATTGGTTTGTCCGTGCATTAGTGTCATTACCAGCCATCCTATCCTGTCCTTTAATTATTAACAGCATTCTCCGATCAGAGTTTATTGTTTATTGCCTGGCGGCCCTTGGCCACTGGCAGAGATGTGGATGATGGTGTCAAACGAGTGGTTGGTGTTCTTAGGATAGTGTCACATCCTCGACACAGAGGGACCGCCCGAGTCCTCGCTGCACAGGTCTGAGTTTCAGCGCACAGTCTGACCGGAGTGCAAGCGCGAGAACTGTTCAAGGTCAAGGTTAGTATGTTTCATGGTGGTTTATGGGCCATTTTCACTATAGTTGTACTCTCGATGCTGCTTTTGCTTATTTTGACTCCTTGTTGTTCTTTATTATGATATTTTTCTTAGATAACTTTTATCATAAGCAAGTGACTGGACAGGCTGAGTAATATGTTTTGTTAAATGAAAGGAAACGGTCTGTTAAAGAGGCCCTAGCTGACATGTTTTGGCAACGTTTGACCTTTTTTTCAGCTGTGGCCTCTTACGGTTAGGCATGACTAATACTCTAGGCTCATGGCCTTATTTTATGTTGTTGATTTTTTTTCCATTTTTGAATCCAGAACTTTCTTTTGCTATTTTTTGGGGATTCAGTAGCTGATAATGTTCCGTTATGAAGTAAAACAAGTATTGTCATTTGTCTTTTTAAGCCAGTCAATGCAGTAAAGCTGTAACATTTGGCAAAAACATTGTGTCAGCGCTTCAAGCATTACCTCCGCACAGGAAACCTGAGAGCATTTTAGCATGTGAGTTGACATGTATTTACACTACAGTGTTCTTCTGTGTATAATGTACACCCGCTGTATACATTCCACAATACAATTTATCACCCACAACGTGAATATTTCATGTGGAAGCAGAATTAAAAGACATGTTTTAAATACACATGAAATACTTAAACCCACAGGGAGCAGATTAGTGCTGCAGCCGGACACTGAGAGCACTGAGGAGCTGTTTCTTAACTCTTGGCTCCTAATCTGTGCTGATCAGGCTCTTTGAATCAGGGGGAGTGGGTTCAGGCCAAAACCGGGTTGGCTATCTATATCTGCGTGGCAATTTTGATGGGCTACTGATGAAAACCAAATGCTCTCCAGCCACTAATTAAACACACAGGCCGGTTCATCATAGCTTTTAGGACATTGAACTGTTACGAGAAGGGTCACAAAGGAATCAGTCCCCCCCCCCCCCCCCCCTGTTTCCCAGCCCCCCTTGTTTATCTATTTACGGATTGCACAACTTCGGGGAAGTGAAATGCTCCTCCTGAGCAGTGTCCCAGCATATTTCGTGCCGTTGGAGATCAAAGTGGCGTGTGAGGAAATGGCAAGGACCACCTCACGGACAGCGAGCACAACAGCACGCAGCGCGGCTGCTTTGATGTTTTGGTTACTAATAATGTCCTTGGAGAGCTGAATCTGATACGCATGCTGCATGGAGTGCATTAAGACAGCGCAGGTTCATTAAAGGGGATCTAAATGTTTCCATACATCCTCCCTAAAGTGGTGTGAAATGCTGCCAATTATTTAGGATGCTTACTATCCCCCACTTTTTTCAAATATATTTCATAGTGCTTGTCCTCATTTCCATCTGGACCTTTTACAAAGTATGTGATTTTATTTAGTTGTTTTTTTTACAGTAAAGCATTCTTCTTTTATCAGCATTCTCAAAATGTTTGATGGAACAAAGCCACTCTAACATACTTTCATGCTTTAATATCATACAGAGTACTTGACTCCCTACACAAAATAAGATAAGATAAGATTTGAGATAAGATCCCAATTTGGGACATGTTTGTGTTGCAGCAGCATAAAAAGACATGACAATACAAATTAAAAGACAAGAAATAAATAAGAAAGTAGAAAATATACATGTTGAATTTACAAATTAACAATAACAAGATATAAAGCAAGGTATTATATGAGGAGTTCTTTTCCAAAACGCTATATATCCATTTTAATAGTTTTCAGGAAAATGACATTTTTTACCTAGACCCACACATTTTGTTAATATTAAATGTATCCTGTTAAAATGGTTTGTTGGCTCAGTCTGAACATATTGAACAATGATTATTAAATCAAACAACAATATTGTTGATTAAGTCAAAGTATTTTATTTAATTTTTTTCAAAACGCTATAAATCCATGCATTTTTTCTTCTTTTTTTTTAAACGAGAACATACAACATATGATATCAGGGACTCATACTATAAATGAATATAAATCAAATAAGTGCAAATACATGAAATAAATAAAACCCAAATAAAATAAATAGTAACATAAACTAAATAGTCAAATAAAATAAACATTTGCCTCTTTAAATGTTGGACTTAAATGCATCAATCTGGTGCATTTTGAGGGGGGAATAAAGAGACTACACCCATATGAAACATAACTGTATACATTTAAATAATCATAACATCATAAAAACATGGCCATAACCAATAAAATACCATATCTAATATGAAAAAACATTGAAACTTGTTTATTTATTTGTTTTTGGTTCATTTATAGTTGTGAGTGTGTCTGTGCTCCTGAACCAGCCTCACCTGTCTCCCTCCTCTCCCCCTGCTCCTCTTTGAGGCAGAAGCAAAGACTAGTTTTAGCTCTCAACAAGTTGTAATAGTTTATCTTGCCTTTTTTCACCTAGTTAACGTTTTTTATTTTTTATTATTCATGCATATTTTACTAATCACTCCCCCCTCAAATGGAAATATGTGTTTACATAAATGGTGACCAAACCGTTTGAGACCCACTGAGAACTTAGACTAAGTTAACTATCTAAATACTCAGAGTCCTTTACCTCACCTGAGCTGAGGTTATCAGTCTCTCAGTCTGACAGGAGAGGACTGTCCCTCCACCTTGTTGTTGAAAATGCTCCTTATATACTTAACTTTAGCGCAGCTAGCTAGCACCAGATGCTAACAACAACAACAACACGTTAGCATGCTTATTAACAGCAGAAGATCTTTGTCGCAAGGGAGAAACCTACAAAACGGTATTAAACTAGCAAATTCTGAAACGAAAGTTGTACTCACCAAACACTTTAATGAAGGTCGCCTTGCAACGGGAACCTTCTCTGGGTGACTGTTGCACAAGAGATTGTACTTGACAGATACGTTCCGGTCTTTTTGTTTGTTTACGTCCTGAACTTTCGGACGCTTCCTTTTCACTTGCATGATGTCCAGGAGATGAAGTATAGCCCGGTCCTGGTCAACCTTGTTTGGTTTTTCATACAAATGGTTGAAGTTCATCATCAGGTCGTCCGGTGACAGCTTCTCGGCCTGACAGAAACCTTTCGCAGCAGCTTTGTGTTGACATCCCACAGTCGGTATTAACGCGCCACACAAGTGACGAACCTTCTTTTGTTTTTGTTTTTTGTGGTTTTCTTTGTCCAGTCGACGTTTTCTACCCCCAGGTGTAGGTCTCACTGGCTCATCCAGGCCATCAAAGGTGTTACAACAGTTTAAAGACATTTTAAAGACTTATTTCAAAGACTGAATGAACATAAACAAACCTCGACTCAGAGCGCCGCCATGTTGGATTGCATAGAACGCTCACCGAATTCTGATTGGTAGAGAGGACATATCGCGTTTAGGCTCAAAATGGGTTCGGCGCTTATCGCGGTTTGGAAAGGAACTGCACCTTGCCGTACATTTTAAACAAGGATATATAGCGATTTGGCATGAAACGTTGATAGAGCAGTGAATAGGTTCAGTACACAGCAAAATGGCACGACAAACTCCATTTTTTTAAATTTGGCGTTTATAGCGTTTTGGAAAATAACTCCTCATATACAGTGGGGCAAAAAAGTATTTAGTCAGCCACCAATTGTGCAAGTTCTCCCACTTAAAAATATGAGAGGGGCCTGTAATGTTCATCCTAGGTATACCACTAACGCGTCACAAGTAACGCGTTACTATAACGCCGTTATTTTGGGCAGTAACTAGTACTGTGACGCATTAATTTTTAAATTCAGTAACTCAGTTACCGTTACTACATGGTGCGTTACTCCGTTACTGCGTTAGTTTTTTTATATAGTCAACAGCCAGGCGAACAGAGATGAGAACTGTACTTAAGTACAGTACTTGAGTAAATGTACTTTGATACTTCCTGTTTCACATGCGGAGACGGGCTGTGGGCGTGTTTGTGTTGTTTACTAACAAGACGATCATGGCGGCGGCGGAGCTCAAGTCTAGTTTCTCCACCTGGAGATATTCTCACTATTTCACTTTTGTCGAGCACAAAGAAAATAACGTTTTAGTTAAATGTAAGTTGTGTCCTGGCGGGTCAAAGATCCTATCTACTGCCCAAACCAGTCATTCAAATCTCTTAAAAACATCTGCAAAAACAACATGCTGGGACGAAGCTAGTAGCTAAGACCACAGAGACTCAGCCGACGCCACTCCACCTCCACCTAAGCAACAGTGGCTGGATTTTAACCAAGGGACTGCTAGCCAGGGAAAAGTCGATAAAGCCATTGCACAGTATGTTGTAGAACACATGCAGGCTATTGCTACAGTGGAGTCACCCGCTTTCAGGGAGCTAGTTAGCATGATAGCATGTCCGGGCGGCACACAGCATATAGGACGGAAAACTTTTTCCAACTACCTGGAGAAAGAATATACAAAAATGGAAATCCAGCTAATATCGATGCAATCCAGATTGCATATAATGCATGTCAAGTTGATCAACAGATGGTATTATTCTCCAATGCAATAACAGTACTGAAATGAAGGCTATAAGGGCATTAATGGGAGCCCTGTTTGAAAGTAACGCATTACTTTTGGGTGTAAGTAGTAAAGCAACTGAGTTACTTTTGACATGAAGTAACTAGTAATGGTAACTAGTTACTGGTTTTCAGTAACGAGCACAACACTGGGTATACCTCAACTATGAGAGACAAAATGAGAAGAAAAAAATCACATTGTCTGATTTTTAAAGAATGTATTTGCAAATTATGGTGGAAAATAAGTATTTGGTCAATAAGAAAAGTTCATCTCAATACTTTGTTATATACCCTTTGTTGGCAATGACAGAGGTCAAACGTTTTCTGTAAGTCTTCACAAGGTTTTCACACACTGTTGCTGGTATTTTGGCCCATTCCTCCATGCAGATCTCCTCTAGAGCAGTGATGATTTGGGGCTGTCGCTGGGCAACACGGACTTTCAACTCCCTCCAAAGATTTTCTATGGGGTTGAGATCTGGAGACTGGCTAGGCCACTCCAGGACCTTGAAATGCTTCTTACGAAGCCACTCCTTCATTGCCCGGGCGGTGTGTTTGGGATCATTGTCATGCTGAAAGACCCAGCCACGTTTCATCTTCAATGCCCTTGCTGATGGAAGGAGGTTGTCACTCAAAATCTCACGATACATGGCCCCATTCATTCTTTCCTTTACACGGATCAGTCGTCCTGGTCCCTTTGCAGAAAAACAGCCCCAAAGCATGATATTTCCACCCCCATGTTTCACAGTAGATATGGTGTTCTTTGGATGCAACTCAGCCTTCTTTCTCCTCCAAACACGTCTGGTTGAGTTTTTACCAAAAAGTTCTATTTTGGTTTCATCTGACCATATGACATTCTCCCAATCCTCTTCTGGATCATCTAAATGCTCTCTAGCAAACTTCAGACGGGCCTGGACATGTATTGGCTTAAGCAGGGGGACACGTCTGGCACTGCAGGATTTGAGTCCCTGGCAGCGTAGTGTGTTACTGATGGTAGCCTTTGTTACTTTGGTCCCAGCTCTCTGCAGGTCATTGACTAGGTCCCCCCGTGTGGTTCTGGGATTTTTGCTCACCGTTCTTGTGATCATTTTGACCCCACGGGGTGAGATCTTGCGTGGAGCCCCAGATCGAGGGAGATTATCAGTGGTCTTGTATGTCTTCCATTTTTTAATAATTGCTCCCACAGTTGATTTATTTACCTATTGCAGATGCAGTCTTCCCAGCCTGGTGCAGGTCTACAATTTTGTTTCTGGTGTCCTTTGACAGCTCTTTGGTCTTGGCCATAGTGGAGTTTGGAGTGTGACTGTTTGAGGTTGTGGACAGGTGTCTTTTATACTGATAACGAGTTCAAACAGGTGCCATTAATACAGTTAACAAGTGGAGGACAGAGGAGGCTCTTAAAGAAGAAGTTACAGGTCTGTGAGAGCCAGAAATCCAAATACTTATTTTACCGAGGAATTTACCAATTAATTCATTAAAAATCCTACAATGTGATTTCCTGGATTCTTTCCCCCCATTCTGTCTCTTATAGTTGAAGTGTACCTAGGATGAAAGTTACAGGCCTCTCTCATATTTTTAAGTGGGAGAACTTGCACAATTGGTGGCTGACTAAATACTTTTTTGCCCCACTGTACATAAGTATGTGACAGATGGAATATTAAATATTAAACTGAATATATAAATATAAAATGTACAGTGAAGAGAGAAACTATGGAGCAGAGAGTTCTCTTCCAGCCAGAGGTGATTTGTTGTACAGAGTTATTGCAGTAGGCAGGAATGTTTTCCTGTTTCCTTCCTTGTGACAGCAGAGTTGCAGCAGTCTTTTGGAGAAGGAGCAAAACCCAAACTTTTTTTAAATAGAAGCAAATAGGAAACGCATTTGTGGTCTGGAAGAGTTTTGATGATAGTTTGGAGATCTATGTAGAGACAACCAGCTCCTGAACAATGTGATTCTGACAGTATAACACAGGCTCTACCCTTCAACGAAAGAGACATTTTAATCACTGGTACTGGAAACATCACAACAGTTAATACATATTGGACTCATGTCACTGTTGTCATACCACAGTTGGATTTATCTCCAACTATTGTATGTAAGGTGAGCAGGGAGAATGTTACAGCACAGTTGGTGTGAAAAGACAAAATATAAATGAGTATTTGATTTTGTGAAAGTACATACAACCCTAACCTCATGATTTGACCAAAACTCATCATTATTTCTAAAAAGTCTTAACTTGGGGTGGCATGGGCACACTCTGTAGGCACTTGACCTGGGAAGTGAAGGGTTGCCGGTTTAAGTCCCGATCGGACCAACTTAATACGATGTATATTTTATTTTATTGCATTCTATTTCAATGTAAATTACTGCTTTATTGTATTGCTATCTTACTATATTGGATTACAGTGTTCTTAATATAGTTAGCTATCTGTGTTCTTTTTTACATTTTTGTTTTTTATTTGTATGTATGCACCACGACACCTAGGTTGCGTTCCGATAATCCAAAAATCAGCTCCTAAATTCTAACCCTATCTCCTATTCCTTGACCTCTGAGTGAAACGTCACGGGGTTAAGGGATAGTGGATAGGAGAATTCAAAAGGACTTAGGAGAAGAGACTGCGGTACTTTAGAGAAGCCGAATGCACTTTCACTATCCGACGTGTTTATGATGCTCCAGCGGACGTCATGAATGTGCGTCTGCTGCTGTGGGGAAACTATTGAAACTACAGTTTTCTATACAGCGGACTACAACATGGATGTTTAATAAGAACGAGGGACTACTGTAAACTCATCTAGAGACTCTGCACCGTGCTCTGATGCTGTTGCTTTATGCTTTATGAACGTGGACAACAGAGAAACATATTCTTCATGACCAAAGTTGGAATTGAAATAAAAAAGGAAAGTGAAACTTATGCTCATCACCCTCTCCCTCCGGTCCACATTAATACAAATGATCCCAATACGTATGATTGTATGAAAATATCTTAAAATCATAAATGTATTTATTATAAACGTTAGTCCTTACCATCTATCACTGTGTATATCACCATTCAAACATCTTTTAAAAGTTGAACAAACCCCACACAGCTCAGTAAAGACTGAGATGTTGACTTTATTTGATCATTTCAGTAAAAACTAACGTTCATATTTCTCTTTTGATTATAAAACTGATGAACGTTCAAAACAAAGCACTTTGGCAACTTACCACATACGTTTTAAGATGCTTAATAAGCACCGTAACTTTCATGATATAATTTCTCGGTCATAATCGGTTGTTTCCGTGAACGGCCGACTGTTGTGATGGCAAATGCTGCGGCTGCAATGCATTGTGGGGCAGCATTTTCTCCTCTCCTTTCGGTTAGGGAGGTCCAGTGGTTCCTAAGCTAAAGGAGGTTATAAAGGAAGTTTGAAACCTCCTTTCCTTTCATTTGGATAATTGGAACGGCACTTATCATGGCTGCCACTGACATACTTCCGGGTCATTTCACTCTGTTAGGAAGGATCCTAAGCTAAATGGACTATTGGAATGCAACCCTAGTCAAATTCCTCGTACGTGTGAACCTACCTGATTGTGATGTGTGGATTGGTAGCTGGAGAGTTGCCGGTTCACCTCCTGGGCCCTGCAGAGGTGGCTTTGAGCAAGGCATTGAACCCCTAACTGCTCCCTGGCACTGGACAAACTGGCAGCCTGGTCGCCAGGGGCGGACTGGCCATTGGAAATACCGGGAGTTTCCCCGGTGGTGTGTGTGGGCCGGAGGGCCAAAAAAAACGCATAAAGCTTAGCAGACTCTTCACGCTAACGAAGCATCACTTCTAGGCAGGGTTGGGAGGGTTACTTTGTAAATGTAATCAGTTACTGAATACATGCTCTGAAAGTAATCAGAATACAGTTAGTAACGTATTCAGATTACTTTTGGAATACTTTCTTTTTCCATAACAGATGGGTATGTTTTGGTGAACAGGAGACACTTATTTTACTGTTTAATGGCTTATCAAGAACTCAAACACAACATGTTGGTGTCATTCTGGACAGCTCCCTCTCATCTGCACCACACATAAAAAACATCAACCAGACTGCATTCTTTGTACTGCCTTAAAACCTTTCCTTGGAATATGTTATGAATTGTAAGGTGTCCTTGGGTGCTTTGAAAGGCGCCCCTAAATAGAATGAATTATCATTATTATGTATTATTATTATTATCTGAAACGATGTAATAACTTTGCAATTCAATTCAATTCAAAACCTTTATTTATCCAGGTAAAATCCCATTGAGATCAATTATCTATTTTTCAAGGGAGACCTGCAGCAGTAGGTTCCACAAGAAGACATAAACAACAGAACAACAAAAGGACATCATACAGCAAAATGTACAGGGATTACAATTTACATATTTAACCACAAGTACAGGTACCAACAGCATCTGATTTTGTAGCATCCAACCGAGCTTTAAAAACATGTAGTGGTACTAGCTTGGTAATTTTCCATTCTTTTTGCAGACTGTTCCATGTTAGTGGAGCTGCACATCTAAAAGCTTTCTTCCCTAAGACAGTCCTAGCACTTGGCACATTTAATAAAACCACAGCATGCGATCTCAGGCAATAAGTACTTTCAATTCGCAGAGAGATCAGGGAGCAGATATAAGATGGTAGTTTATCCAACATGGCTTTGTAAATGAAAAAGTACCAGTGACTGAGCCTCCGTACAGTAAGTGATGGCATAACCGCCTTGGTATACAGGGTACAGTGATGCGTAAGTGCTTTACAATTTGTCAAAAATCTCAGAGCACTGTGATACGCAGCATCTAACTTGCTCAGGTAATGGGCAGGTGCATTCATATATAACAAATCACCATAGTCCAGCACAGGTAAAAAGGTCACAGAGCCTTTTCCTGGCCTCAAGCGAGAAACAGGACTTATTTATGTAAAAGAAACCTAGCCTAACCCTCAGCTTTTTAAGCAGGTTATTGACATGAAGTTTAAAAGTGAGACAGTCATCAAGCCAGATACCCAAGTATTTGTAACAGGTAACCACTTCAAGTTGTATTTCTTGCGTAGTTACAATATCCAAAGCAGTCTCTGGTGTATTTTTAGCTTTAGCTTTAGAAAAGAGCATTACCTTGGTTTTATCCACATTTAAAAGAAGCTTAAGCTCAGAGATCTGAGCCTGAATAATGTTAAAAACAGCCTGTAATTTAACAACAGCCTCGTTAATCTTTTAAAACTTGTTCCAGTCACTTGCCCCATGCCTTCAGCAGCAGCAGGCCATTCACTTTGATTTGATCCCGTTATGAAATGTCATCATTTCGACAATAAAGAAATGCTACATAAACGTTATCTTGCACATTTTATTTAACCATCTCCGTTTCTAACTTTCAATATATTTTAAAATAGATCTCTCTCTCATCTGCGTGCGGGGGCGGGGCCTCACAGACATGCTGCATCTCTCTCTCGCTCACAGACATGCTGCAGCGCCGTGCAGTGTGCACACAGTTCTGCCGGTAATGAATATTACATTTTGTGAGGAAACTTTTCCACCAATAATTCCAATAAGTATTCCAAAATGTATTCACTTCAGGTTTACGAAAGTAACTGTAATCAGATTACTCGTTTTTCAAATGTAACGCCAACTGAATACAGTTAACCTACTTGATTTTTGTATTCTGATTACGTAACGCCGTTACATGTATTCCGTTACAAACCATAGACGGTTACAACCCAACCCTGCTTCTAGGATACTGTCCCGCAGCTCCTGCCTCTCTGTTGGACTCTGTCGCAGCGTGGCTACTGCTGTGTTGCGGAGCGCACAAAGCAGACTCTTCACAACGAAGGATCACTTCTTCTTCAAGGCAGGGAAGGTTTCGCAGTCTACTGTCCCGCAGCTGCTGCCTCTCTGTTGGACTCCGGTACTGCACCTTACTCACGAGACGTTGTAAAAAAAAAAAATGGGCGTGGAACGAACGCAGTAACCACTCCGCCTGTCACTGTCACTACCCGATCTGCAGCTCTGCCCGATCTGCTGTGCGCATGTGCGAGATGGTCCGCCATATTGGACAACGCCGGACGGCAACCCAAGTAGGACAACATTGACATCTAGACTGTCTGAACCATTCGCAAGTTTTTACATGTGACAAAATATGCATTGCGCATTCGCGAGTTTTTACATGTGACAAACGGTGATTTGCAGAGTTTTTACATGTGACAAACGGTGATTTGCAGAGTTTTTACATGTGACAAACGGTGATTTGCATTGCATCTGACAGAATGAAGACTTTAGTGTTTTACAACAATTTGAGAGAATACATGTCTGAAGGTGAATTTCACACAGACCTCTCTAAAAATGAGCGAGATCAAATGCGCCGTGCGTCATCGAACTTTACAGTAAAAGGTAATTAATTCTCATTCTCCTGTTATTTTGTGTTGTGACTAACTGATCAGTTACTTAGCTCTGTCCCAAGTTGTGTATTGTATTTTTATTCTATTGTATTTGTATTGCCTTTCTAAATGAAATAATACTATACAAAAATATATTTAATTCAATATTATAATATTATTTATTATTTTATTATTATTTATAATATAATAATTGTATTCCTGAATGACCCCTTTTTTATGTTTGTGTTTGTGTTTTTTTAATTAATCAAGCAAAATTAAAGGATAACAAACTCCAGTTATATAATTCCATATGAATAAATAATATTACATGCAAATGACATTTCCTGTAGGATGCTGAACTCTCCCACCTCTCCCCTCTGCCCCCATTGGACCTGGATCTTAACACCCCCCCCACCCACACACACACAATATATTTATTGCTGTGCCTTCTTATTTGCTCGTATTATGATGGGATATGGTTTAATTTAGTAAATGGTTGTGTGTGAAAAATGTATATCTCTAAAATTGTGTGTTGGTGTATGATCACATTTGTATATGAAAATGTCTGAAGTTCATAAAAACATTCTCAGTGTTCAAGTCAATCACTGCAAAGGGTGACGATATGGCAGAAGGTGCTATATATATATATATATATATGGAATTGTGTATATATATATATATATATACACACAATTCCAAAGCTGGTAAGGACTCTTTCAAATTTAGAAATAATAGTCTGAAGAAAAGGACTGATAACAGAGATTTGCTCTAATATGTATTCAGTATGATAGGCTCTGTCTTAACCCCAAATAATAAAACACAAAAGTCTTCATTCTGTCAGATGCAAAAGTCTTCATTCTGTAATAAAACACAAAAGTCTTCATTCTGTCAGATGCAAAAGTCTTCATTCTGTCAGATGCAATGCAAATCACCGTTTGTCACATGTAAAAACTCTACAAATCACCGTTTGTCACATGTAAAAACTCGCGAATGCGCAATGCATATTTTGTCACATGTAAAAACTTGCGAATGGTTCAGACGGTCTAGATGTCAATTTTGTCCTACTTGGGTTGCCGTCCGGCGTTGTCCAATGGATTTAACTTCTGTTAGACAGCCATATGCCATACATTTTTGCACACATTCACAGTAAATATGTATTCAGTATGATAGCTGTCTAACAGAAGTTAAATCCATTTCTCACTTATTCTGACAATGTACTTAACCCCAAATAAAAGAACCCAATAAAAAGAGTTGTTAAATAATAGTGAAGTCACGTCGTAATAACAATAACTCATCTCTCTCTCGTTTTATTTTTGAGCTTTGCTAAAAGCCACTGTGTCAAGTGTCCATCTCGGGTTGCCGTCCGGAGTTGTCCAATATGGCGGACCATCTCGCACATGCGCACTGCAGATCGGGCAGAGCTGCAGATCGGGTAGTGACACCGCCAACGCCACAGTCACCCCAGTCGTGCGGGCCGGATGAGAATGTCTGGCGGGCCGGATGTGGCCCGCGGGCCGCCAGTTGGTGGTCACTGGTATATAGTATTGTAGCGAGCCCTGGGTTCAGAGGGAGGGGCTTGCATAGGGGAGGGGGGGGGGGGGGGGCTGGGCAGGGAAACGGGGTTCAGGGGGAGTGGCTGTACGGCTGTACATGGGCTGTACCCGTAGGATAGAAAAGGGGGAAGTGACGTCTGACTCAGAGGTCGCGCAGCTGTGGAGAAGAACGTGTTGCCCACATTCTGTTACTGAGTTTAGGCTAGTTAGCTAGCAGATTTATTGTTTTGGGTGCAGTCACTTTTGCCTCCACTTGCTGTTCAAATAAATGTTGAAAGAAAAAGTAAATCTGTTTACAGTTCTGTTTTATATGGGTGTTGAAGAAGACGAAGAAGAATTGGTAGGGATGAAACCCTCTTTAATGGTCACACATGCAGAGCACACAGCACACACAGTGAAATGTGTTCTCTGCTTTTAACCCATCCTAGTACCAGGAGTCTAGTACCAGGAGCAGTGGGCAGCTATTGTACAGCGCCCGGGGAGCAATGGGAGTGAGGGGGTAAGGGGGATGTCCGGTGCCTTGCTCAAGGGCTTCCTACGCCCATGTTTTATTCCATGTGTCAAGTCAGGCAAATTGGGTCAAAATGTTATTGCATCAATGATCTGTTAACATTAAAATCACTAAATATATGTGTAACTGTTTTGCTAGGCAACTCAAGGGATCAGGTAATGTGATTACTATATGAATAATTGTCCAAAATAACATAAAATGCATAGGGTTTTTTGTTAAGTAACATACTTTCGTCGCCGGCCGGCCGATACATGCCGCTCATTAAGTGGGCCTGTCTGTCAATTAATCCCCGGGCCACTTTTTCCCCCCAGTCCGCCCCTGCTGGTCGCTCATCTCGCCTAACAGAAAAATGCATGTGTTTGTATTCAGTCCTACTGTGTATAGGTCGTGTCTGGTGCATGTGTGTGTATTGTACTGTGTGTCACAACTGAACACCTGAATTTCTCCTTGGGGATACAATAAAGTTCATCTTTATCTTTTCTTGTATTGAGTGTGACTCTGTTATAATTGCAGACAGCCTGTGCAGAGCCCACCCAGGAGAGAGCTCCAGTGGAGGTGGAGGAGGAGGTGAAGGTGAAGCCGGCTGTGGTTCTGCAGTGCAGCAGGGAGGATTACTACGGCAGCCTGAGTGACCCGTGCAGGGACAGCTACAGCAATAACACACCAATGGATAGTTTGAAGGTAAACTCTCAGTTCACTTTTTCCTCATAATTCTTCTTTATTTCCTGAACCCAAAGATAAGATAAGATAAAGCTTTATTGTCTCCCTTAGGAGAAATGTGTCTTGGGCATCGAGATAATACACATAAAACATTCAGGTCAATCAGTCATAGATACAGAACAGAGATCACATATCACATGGCAAAGAAACAAACAAGAAACATACAGGTACAGCACTTTCCCTATTGCACATATCCCTATTGCACATACATAATCAAATTGCACTTTTCCCTATTGTATTTTTACATAAATCAAATATTGCACGTTCCCTACTGTATTCATACACAAATCAATATTGCACTTTCCCTATTGCACCTATGCATAGTGTCCGTCAAATTGCACATATCCCTATTGTGTCCAATCCTATTTACACATAATGCACTTCACCTATTTAACCTTCTCGATTGCACAAACTACACTGTAAACATTGCAAAGTGACCGTGTATCTTCTCATATTCACACCAGCAACCTCAGAGTGAGGAATCCCCGCAGGCCAGATACCCTCAGCCCTCCCCTGCACCCCCCTCACCTGCTTCATCCCCTCCTGCCAAGCCGGAGAAAAGCATTAACAGAATGGTGCGGGTTAAATTTGCAACATCTGGTGAGAACAAATGTTCTAAATGTGTTTACAAAAAAAGTTTTGCCTTGTAAAAGAATATTAGCAAGTTATGTTGTCTTTCTTTTGTCTACAAATGTATGTTAATCAGAGCTTATTCTGCGTTTTTAGTCTGGTTAGGTAGCGTATACACAGGTGAACAAACGTATGAAATATTGTTAAGTCATAAACACAGGAGAAAACTAGATTCTAAGGCTTCTGTAATTAAATCATTCTTTCAACCAAGACTGGAAGTCAGTACTGGACAGGAAAAATGATGTATGTGACACAGATTATGATTTGCATTTCAGTTATTAAAGGTTTCAATGGGCCCAAGGTAGCTGGGAGTCAGAAGTCTGCCCCTGCTGATAAGACGATGTTGCCTGACGCAAACCTCCTAGCTGGAAGGAAGCTTCTTGGGGACATGAAATCCATTCAATCCTTAAAACAATCAGGAATATCAGGAACGTTCACTGGACAAGCAGTAAGTGCAGTAAGCTTTCTAATGTTGAACATCCTTCTTTTGTAAGTGCTTCCTTTCTTTAGCAGCTCATATGCTGCATCTTTCTCAGAACAAGATGGTGGTCCTGCCCACTGAGCAGGCCAACCTGTCCGACATCGACTACCTGGTGCCCACCCACGACGAGAGAGGCCGGCCCATCGCTGAGTGGAAGAGGCAGGTGATGGTTAGGCAGCTGCAGGCCAGGCTGCTGGATGAGGAGGACCAGAGGAGGAAGGTAAGGTCTCTCTGAATCAGGCTCACATTATTAATGCAGGAACAGTTAGAAATGTTTTCAGTGTAGTCTAAAGTTATGTGAAACATCGATATTAGGCTATTTTGTCTCAATTGTTGAGTGCCTAATGGGTGAAAGCTTTGTCTGAGGAAAGGTCCACAGTCTAAAACTTTAAAACCCCTCGTACAAATACTACATATCTTATGTGATTATAGAAGCCGCACAGGTTAGTGGCCAGCTTAGACATGTTCTAGTTTGGTGTTATTCAGGAGTTATCACACGGCTTGGTTAAATACTCAATTCTGATTGGTCAATCTGGCTATTTTAGAAGTTTTTAATAATCAATAACACATAACACAACCACTGCTAAGCAAAATAATGGCTGTTGCAAAGAGGATCAAAGGAACACGGTGTGGGCTCTGGCATTGTTCAAGTGTTAGTGGAACGGATCTGTGAACTTGGACAGATACAGAAATCCTCGATCAGTGCTGCTGTTATTTGAAGTTCCAGCCGTTGGTAGGTCGTGGAATGGAAAAAAAAATTCTTAGTGGAAGCAATATGATAATTTTTGTATTTAGTATGTGACCGGTAATAAGCGGGATAATGTGAAACAGTGATCAACATCGTTCTGTTTTCATTATCCCTGACTTATTTTATGTGGATAGATTTTGTGTAATTTGATTTTGTTTTGATAAAATCACCTAAAAGAGTTAGTCAATAGGTCATCATTTGGGAGAATCAAACTGAAACAGTTTTATTCATTTTTAAATAGTAAAATCTGTATAATTCTGCACAGCCCCTTCTAAACAAATGCTCATTGAGCCTGACCACAGTTAGCTGAATTTGTGATGCTATTCTAAATCTGCATTCCTGACAATTTGAAAAAAAACTTGGAAACTCAATCATCATTTACTTTTAATTGCACCTAACAAATCACTGAACACATAACATATTACTGGTCAAGTTATATTCCTGAGGTTTGGATCGCAGTTTTACTGTTGCATTAGTCTTTTCCTCTCACGCTTAAGCCATGTGGAATATGAAAATGACATCCCGCATGTTTATTTGCTGCCTGCTGCCGGCCTCTTCTCTTGCAGGAAAATGGCAGATATGCCAAAGTCAGCTGGAGGTACTCCCAAGCCCACAATGCCATCCTGGGGCCCTCCGGTGAGCTGCTGACTGAGGATGACCTCATCTATGTGGAGCAGCAGATCGCCAACGTCTCCCTGCAGAGGAACTGTGAAGGCTACGAGATTGAGCTCGCTCGTCTAGCTGAGGAGCTCCGGCACATTCTGCCCGCCCCCATAGTGAACATCACAGTCAACACACAGTTTAGAAACTTCTCAAGTCAAGTTCCTCTACCAGTGTGGTGTGGCCGCATCTCGGGCATCGTGAAAAGCATGTCTCTGCTCATGACCAACCTGACAGACCAGCCCTACTGTAAGATGCCCAACACCGAGCTCATATCCGTCTTCTCTCAGACGCCAGACAGACAGAACTCCACCAGGGGCCGCAGGGAGAGGATAGAGAATGAAATCCATCAGTTTGGTGTGTCTGTGAGGACTCTGAAGTATAATTTTGAGACAGAGAACTCACCTTCAGAGGAGCCAGAGGAGGCTGTTGTGTTGTGTTCCCCCACACAGCCTGAGGGCACAGAGTCAGACAATAATCCTAAAGTCCTGTGTCCGGCCCCAGAGACGGACCAGAACAGCGACTCCGGCATTGACTATGATGAAAATGTTGCAGATGTTCTAGAGACCACCAGCCTCAGAAAGGAGCGTATAGTGGTGCTGTTCTTAGGCCACTGGAAGAAGTCGGCCTACACCGTGACCCTGAAGAGTAAGGACGCAGCAGAGAGGAAGACGAGTGGAGGGAACCCAGGGATGTGCGACCAACCAGGGCTGGGTCGCAGGACCAGCGTGGAGAGCGCCCCGTCCAACATGATGAACAGCTCTCTGGGACACTTCTTCAAGCAGAGGAGCGCCGTCAACAAGATGCTGGGGAACTGGAGGAGCATGATCTCCAGTGTCCCGTCCAGACAAATACGCAGGTATTTCCGTACGATTGCCCCATACTACATTACATTACATTGCATTTAGCTGACGCTTTTATCCAAAGCGACTTACAATAAGTGCGTTCGACCAACAAGAAAACAGAATCATATAAGTACATCAGGTTTCATAGAGCTAAAACATTTCAAGTGCTACTCAACTGGCTTTATATAAGCCAGTCCTTTATTAGTATATAAGTGCTTTGTTAGTAATTATATCGTTCAAAGTGGAGTCGAAAGAGATGAGTTTTCAGTCTCCCCCGAAAGATGTGTAAGCTATCTGCTGTCCTGATGTCAATGGGGAGCTCATTTCACCATTTTGGAGCCAGGATAGCAAACCCACGTGTTTTTGCTGATGGGAACTTGGGTCCCCCTCGCAGCGAGGGTGCAGCGAGCCGTTTGGCCAATGCAGAGTGGAGTGCACATGCTGGGTTGTATAGTTTAACTATGTCCTGGATGTAGGAAGGGCCAGATCTATTCACAGCATGGTACGCAAGTACCATTATCTTGAAGTGGATTCTAGCAGTTACCGGAAGCCAGTGAAGGGAGCGGAGGAGCGGCGTGGTGTGGGAAAATGTTGGAAGGTTGAAGACCAGACGAGCCGCTGCATTCTGGATGAGCTGCAGAGGTCGGATGGCACATGCAGGTGAGATGACGAGAGCCTGGGCCAGAACCTGCGTCGTTTTCTGGGTCAGGAGGGGACGTATCCTCCTGATGTTGTAAAGCGTGTATCTGCAGCAGCGGGTTGTAGCAGCGATATTTGCAGTGAAGGACAGGTTGTTATCTAGGGTCACACCCAGATTCCTTGCAGTCTGAGTCGGGAAAACAACAGAGGGGCTGATGTTGATTGTCAGGTCAAGAGTGGGACAATCTTTTCCCCCGAAGGAAAAGCAGTTCAGTCTTGTCAAGGTTGAGCTTGAGGTGATGAGCAGACATCCACTGAGAGATGTCCGCTGGACAAGCAGAGATGCGTGCGACGACCTGGGTCTCTGAGCGGGGAAAGGACGGAATTAATTGGGTGTCGTCAGCGTAGCAGTGGTATGAAAAACCATGCGGGCTAATGACTGATCCGAGCGAGTTTGTGTACAGATAGAAGAGGAGGGGACCAAGGACAGAGCCCTGAGGGACCCCTGTAGTTAATTGACAAGGGTCGGACTCGGACCCTCTCCAAGTTACCCTGTAGGTGCGGTCTTCGAGGTATGAGGTGAGGAGGGAAAGTGCAGAGCCCGAAACTCCAAGTTCTTGGAGAGTGCGAAGGAGGATCTGATGGTTCACCGTGTCGAATGCAGCAGACAGGTTTAACAGGATGATGACAGAGGAGAGGGATGCTGCTTTGGCAGTGTGCAGTTCCTCAGAGACAGCAAGGAGAGCAGTTTCTGTGGAGTGACCTGCCTTGAAACCAGACTGGTGCAGATCCAGAAGGTTGTTCTGATGGAGATAACAGGAGAGTTGTTTAAAGACAGCGCGTTCAAGTGTTTTAGACAGGAACGGGAGGAGAGAGACAGGCCTGTAGTTTATAACATCGGACGGGTTGAGAGTGGGTTTCTTTAGGAGAGGGTTTACTCTTGCCTCCTTGAGACTGTTTGGAAAGTGACCAGAAGTTAGAGAAGTGTTGATGAAATGGGTGAGAAACGGTAGAATATCAGGAGCGATAGTCTGAAGGAGGTTTGAGGGGATAGGGTCCAGAGGACAGGTGGTAGGACGGGCAGAGGTAATTAGGGTAAGAACCTCACTTGGAGAGAGAGGGGAAAAGGAGGTTAGTGTGTGGGTGAACTGTGGGTCTGGTAACCCAGTGGTGACTAATGATGAGTCAGAAAAAGAAGAACGAATATCATCTACTAATACAGTATTTCTCACACTTGGTGGCATAATATGTTTGTTTAACATTTAACCTCTTGGTAATTGATGCTCAACCTTGTCTCTTCAACTATATCCACATACAACTCAATTTGACTCTCAAATAGTCACAGCGCTATGGTTTGTTGGTTGGAGGTTTTATAGCCAGCAAATGTACTATTTTCTTCTCACAGCTCTCATCAACTCTTTTTCAACAACAGACAGTAACTTTTGTACATACAAGCCGTAATTCACCATCCATATATTCTACATGCTTAGCAAAGAAAACGCACCTAAAATGATTATGTGGACACAAATATAATTTATATTGTTGCATAATGTCTGATAAATGTGTTAATAGGGAATTGTTTGCTTACTTGTTTGCCAAATCAACTTTGCAAGCTAATCAGTTTGTTTTTAGTTCTTACACTACCCCCCAGCGGATAATTTGTTTGCTTTAATCAAGACTTAAATATATTCACTGAACAAAAATAGATTTTTAAAAATTGTTCAAAATAACAATAAGTTGATTAATTCATTAGAAATACATTTAAAAAAACAAGTTTGAAATTTGGATGATCATTGAAGTTATTCAACAAAATAACGGTTCAGCGTACCATCTTTACTTTCAGCCGAGTGTCAACACAAACCGAATAACCATTGAGTGTTGTGTTCAGGCTCCACAGGCAGCAGGCTCTATACTCCCCCGAGCAGTTCCTCCCTCGTTTGGACGGTGTGCCGGTGGAGTACGACAACCTGACTCTGGACCTCTTCATGCTGGGATACTTCCACATCCTGGAGTTGGAGCTTCCTGTAGACGAACGCAAAATTAGACACCTGCTGTGTTTCGAGGTGTTCGACCACGTGGGGAGTTTTCCCTGGGAACTGGTCAGGGACTTCCATAAGGCTGTCATTCAGGACATCGAGGCTGGGAACCGCGAGTGGAAGGACGGCTTTGAGGACATGAAAGTGAAGTTTTTTGGAAACACCACGAGTCAGCCTGAAAGCGCTGTAGAAGTGGTGAAACATATCCTCCCAGAGGTTAGGCAGGTCCCTAAGGTCATTGTGCAGACACCTACGCCGGACGAGGGGATGCTGAACAGCGGAACTGACATTTCCAGTTTTAGCAATGAAGAAATCTGTAAATACATCGACCGCAGTTTTGCTTTTTGGAAAGAGAAAGAGGCAGAGATTTTTGATTTTGAGTAGTGTCATCTTTTTGATATTTTTCTATTGTTTGTAGTTACATTACATTAGGGCTGGGTATCAAACTTAAAACATATTGCTTGAATTTTATTTTGGTTGCTGTTGCAATAGTCAACTATCAAGTCTAGACAGTTAGCATAGAGTGCTTAGCCAGGTTCTTGCCAAGTTTACTCAGATCTTACCTGATTTTAGTTCTAATTTTGTAGATTTTATACTGTGTTTTATTGTGTTAAAACCATTCAACTCCAACCATTATGCATTTTAGAGATTTGGAAATTGGTTGTTGAATTTATAAAATATTTGTTTGTTTATAAATTGTAATAAAGGATATCTGTTAGATATTTTGGAATTGCTAACAAATTGGTGATTAATTTCAAACCATACCCAGCCCTATTATAAAAGCCAGAGTAGAGTGTGTGTTCCTTAGACCTTGATTATTCATTATTAACTTACTGTAAAGACTTATTTCACTAACATTATGTATTCTATTAATTCCTTATTGACATGGATGGATTACTGAACGGGCCTACTGGGCAAAACAAATCAGGGATCCCCTTGACCCTCACTTATGCCCCTTTTCCACCAAACCGGTTCCATAGCCAGTTCCGGCCTAGAGCCTGATTTAGCTGTGGTTCTTCCTGTTTCCACCGCAGCGGGGCCGGCTCTAAGCACCGAAAACTGGTTCTCAGCTGCCCGGCAAGAACCAAGAACCAATACTTCACGCTTACGTTGGAGGCGGGGGGCGGAATTAACCTGATCAACAACAACAAAATGCCGCAAATTCTGTACAGCAACACACACAACTACGAACCAGGATGGATGCCATTAAATGTAAGCAGCATGGACCGCGGAAGAGACAAATGACCTCCTCAGGCTTTGGTCAACGCAAGAGGTGCAGAGGAAGTTGGACGGCACAACGCGGTCTAAAGCTATTTATAATAATAATAATATATTTTATTTATAAGCGCACTTTTCATTTGCGTAAACAAAACTCAAAGTGCTACAAAATTAAAAAGGGTGAAACAAAACAACAAAAACAATAAAAACAATTTAAAAACAATTAAAACAACATAATAAAAGCTGTGACATTCATGCCGGCATGGCATAATGTGGGGGATTAAAAAAATCTAGTTAAAGGCTATTCTAAAAAGATGCGTTTTTAGGCCTTTTTTGAAAGCATCTACAGTCTGTGTTGTCCTCAGCTGGTTTGGGAGGGCATTCCACAGTCTCGGAGCAGCGGAGCAGAAGGCTCGGTCTCCCATGGTCTTCAGTTTTGTCCTTGGTGGGATGAGGAGGTTTGCCTTTACTGAATGTAGGTTCCTCATGGAGGTTTGTGGGGTGATCAATTCCTTGATGTAGGAGGGAGCATTTCCATGTATGCACTGATGAGTGAAGAGGGTGATTTTGTAGTCAATCCTGAGTGAGACCGGGAGCCAGTGCAGTGATTTGAGGATGGGTGTGATGTGTTCGTACTTCCGCACTCTCATCAGGATCCTAGCAGCGGTGTTTTGGATGTATTGCAGCTTCTGGATGTTCTTGCTAGTAATCCCAAAGAGAAGTGCGTTACAGTAGTCCAGCCTGGAGGAGACAAAGTTTTTCAGCATCTGGCAGACTGAGTGTGGGGCGGAGTTTCACAATATTTCTCAGGTGGTAGAAAGAGGTGCATATTTGCTTGATGTAGGCCTCAAAGTTCAGGTGAGGATCCATTTTAATTCCCAGATTGGTAACCGTTGATGAGAGTGGAATGTTCTGACCGGAGAAGTTGATGCTGGTGATGGCGGATGTACGAACCTGATGTGGAGTGCCAATAAGAATGGCTTCAGTCTTGGAGCTGTTTAGCTGGAGGAAGTTGTGCTTCATCCACACCTTTATCTCCTCCAGGCATGTGGTTATTGTGGATGATTGCAGAGGTGCAGAGGGGGTTGGGTTTGCTCTGATGTAGAGCTGTGTGTCATCAGCATAGCAATGGAAAGATATTCCATGCCGGCTGATGACACGACCAAGGGGGGACATGTATATGGTGAAAAGGGTGGGGCCGAGGACTGATCCTTGGGGGACACCGCAAGTCACAGAGTGTGTTCTTGATTTAGCCGCTCCCAAGGTGACGTGCTCAGTCCTCTCGGTGAGATAGGAGGTGAACCAGTTTAAGGCAGTCAGAGAGTCCAATTGTAGTGTGAAGATGGTGGAGTAGGATGTCATGGTCGACGGTATCAAATGCTGCAGTTAGATCCAGGAGGATGAGGAGAGATGGAGATCCGGTGTCAGCTGTCATCAGCAGGTCATTGGTCACCCTGACTAAGGCAGTTTCTGTACTGTGGCTCTGGCGGAAACCAGACTGGAATTTTTCAAAGAGTTTATTCAGTGTTAGATGTTCCTGGATCTGAATGGCAACTACTTTCTCCAGTACCTTGGATAGGAATGGCAGGCTGGAGATGGGTCTGTAATTGGCTAGGACTTCAGGGTCTAAAGTGGGTTTTTTGAGGAGTGGTTTGATGACAGCAGCTTTTACTGGTGGTGGAACATGACCAGACTGGATGGACTGGTTTATCACTGAAGTGATCAGCGGACTTATGGCACCAATGTTCGATTTCACGAAAGCTGTGGGAAAGGGGTCCAGGGCACAGGTGGAGGGTTTCATCTTTTTGATGATGGCCTCAACTTCATGCTGCGAGATGTTAGTGAAGCAGCAAATAAGCTGGGTCGGTCCAGGCTGGGGGTTGACGGTCAGGACTAGCAGAGCAGCGGAGTTTGAGAGGAGAGAGTCTCTACTTTTTTCTTGAAAAATGTGATGAAATTATCACTGCTCCTCTGTGGTGTCTTTGTGTCGCGGAGTCTGAGGTTTGAAGAGATGGTTTATGTTGGACAAAAGTAGCTTGGAGTTGCCAGGGCTATTGTTGATGATGGTGGAGTAGAATGTTGACCGTGTGTCTCTGAGGGACTTTGCGTAGGCATTTTGGTGGTCCCGGTATGCCTGTCTGTGAACAGAGAGGCCTGAAGCCTTGAAGTGCCGCTCGAGGACTCGCCCCGCTGTCTTCATTTTCCTCAGCTCCCAGGTGTACCAGGGCCGGCTGAGCATGAGAAAGTGACTGTTCTGGTTTTGACAGGGGCGTGGAGATCCAGGAGACATGCTCAGAGATGTATTGTAAAAATCCACAGATTCATTTACTGATGTAAGAGTTATTGTGGAGAGATGCTGGAGATCCGAGGTCATGGTGTCCGGGTTGATGTTTTTCAGATTTCTGAAACGGATTTGACGCTTGGGTTTGGTGTGGGGTAGCAGCAGTGGCAGCTTCATTGAGATGGCCTTGTGATCCGACACACCTAGATCGTAAACTGATAGTTTACTAATGGGGGCAGAGTTTGTGATTACAAGGTCCAGTGTGTGTCCCCTAGTGTGTGTGGGGACATCAACATGTTGTGTTAGGTTGAGGCAGTCCAGAAGGTGTAGGAACTCGGCTGCATAGTGACAGGAGGGGGTGTCAAGGTGAATATTGATGTCTCCTAGTATTATAATGTTGGCAGAGGTAGCGCAGAGTGTACTGAGAAGATCGTGGATCTCTGGGATGAGGGCAGAGTTGGGTTTGGGTGGCCGGCGGTAGATGAGAAGTATTGTCAGTGAGAGGGTTTTTTTTTTACAGCAGCTGCAGCGGGAGTTGGCCCCGCTGGATACCAACGGACTCTGGAGCAAATAAGCAACAAGCTAAAAAAACTCAAGAAAGACTACCGGGATCGTTGTTGTTGTTGTCGATATGAGGGATTTTCGCGCCGTGTGGGTGTAATAAGAAGGCACATAAATGTTTACGTGATGACGCAAACGATGACGCAATGACGCAGCTCCACTCGAGCTCCACTCGGGCTCTGAGCGGTGGAAACACAAGTGGTGCTACAGAGAAGAACCGGTTCAGCACCAGAAAATCAAAAGAACGATTCTTGAACCGGATCCGGTTTGGTGGAAAAGGGGCAATACAAAATGTCACTCAAAGAGACAAATACCAAGCAGAAAGACAAAAAAAGCATAAACATAAAAAAAACATAAAACAACTTAAAAGATAAAGATAAAACAGCAGCGGATAGACATAAGAGACTTACAATGATAAGTAAGGACAGAAAGAGTCACAAAACAGCAACAAAAAGAGGCTTTAAAATCTTATGTCTGTGTCCAGTGTGTCCAATGTCTCACACGCCACTCATGGATTTTTTGGTACAAAAGTTTTGTGACAAAAAACTGGCTCATGACGATAATTGTTTTGCAGTTATTTTAACAATAAAACTGTGAAAAAGAGAAATAAATCAGATAATTGTGGAAGACCTTCAAGCCACTTTATGATATCAGGCTGACACCTGCCTCCTCTGTGTGTAAGCATGTCCCCCCCGGCACTGAATCAAACCAGGACCAAGCAGGGCTGGAACACTGAGTCACAGAAAGCTGTTTACTATATCTGTCAGTCAATAGAGTGCTAAAATAGTTCAATGTTAACATGTACATTCAGATACTCTATGTTTTTCAATAGATACAATAGATAAATAGCAAACTTTGCAATGAAATTACGATGATAATGACCGAGGACAAACAAAAACGAGGATCAGTCCAAATGAGGACGGGACACTGGTATCCCCCCTCAAAAATGTAAATGATTGGCCCATTTTGACAGGCTGTGTCCCGCTCTTTGCTGTCTGAGGCTTATAGGACCAGGTTAACCCATGCTACCACCAAAGACCATTTTTTTATTTACCATACACTGACTACTGACATTTGAAATTGAAATAATCCCTTCTTGTATGTGGTGTTATGAATTAGTTGTTGCATGATATATAAAGTAGCTGCTGGGGCTACGTCATGTGTCCTCTCTGCTGGGAGGAATGGTATGTGCCTGTAACAGCAGCTGCGGCCCCCATGCTTGTTGTTTGGAATCTGACTTTAGCACAGCCTCACTCTCGGTTCTAAAAATAACCGATAGACAGGCAGCGTCCCAATGACTTGGCTAATGTTTTTCGCCATGCTGCCCACTCCATGTTGATCCGACCTGCCGCTTAGCTACAAACAGCTTTTATTTACTGGAAAAGGATGAGCCATTATTTCCATTCTCTACTCCTGTGGTGAGTTTGTTGTTATTTCATTTTGACAGGAAATGTAATGTATTGTTGGCTTGTGATGTGATTAGAGTATAGTATTTCAGTAATTCATACTTATCATGAGCCAAAGGTAGTAGTCCTTACAACACAGCGACTCCACACCTAAGAAAACAAGGCACTATTTTACAAAAGGCCTTTTAGTTAGTTTCCCCTCAAATCAGAAAGGTCGTAGAGAAACAGATTTTAATTATAAACTTACGTTTTAACAATTTGTCTTCAATTCTATTTGTTCAATTTGTTTCTGTCCCATTGTTTAATTGTCAAAAGAAAAAATATTTTTTATCATACACCACTTTTAAAACTAATAACGCTTTGTTGTAGTTGCAGTTTATCGTGAAGCAGTTACTCAATCTTATTGTCAGGTCTGCATCATTTAAAAAATATTTTGTAGATCATGGCTACGTTGTTGCTTAACATTTGTTCAAATGGATAGGTTTTTTTTCTGCATATTTATGTTTTTTTCCTACACTTGCAGGTAAGCTCAGTCTTATATCGTCCCTGCTTTAAGCTGATTTGACCCACATTTTGAACCGCAGTTAACCATGGTGCGCAATGTGGATGACCTGGACTTCTGCCTGCCCTCCCATCCACAGAACATTCTGGAGGGCTTGCGCTCCTTCTGCTCTGACCCCAAACTGGTGGATGTAACACTGAGCGCAGGAGGTCGGGACTTCCCCTGTCACCGTGGCGTGTTGGCGCTCTGCAGCACGTACTTCCACAGCATGTTCTCAGGGGACTTTGTGGAGAGCATAGCTGCGCGTGTCGAGCTTCATGATGTCGATCCTGATATACTCAGCTGCTTGCTGGACTTTGCATACACAGGCAAACTGACCATCAACCAGAGCAATGTGGAGGGGCTGATCTGCAACTCCAGCCAACTCCAGTTCCAGACGGTGAGAGGCGTGTGCAGCCGGTACCTTCAGCATCAGATTGATGCCACCAACTGTCTGGGAATCCTGGAGTTTGGAGATATCCATGGCTGCCCCGAGGTGATGGCCAAAGCGTGGGCCTTCCTCTTGGAGAACTTTGAAGCTGTGCAACAATGTGAGGAGTATCTCCTGTTGGCGAAGGAGAGGTTGGTTGCCTGCCTGTCCGACGAAGGACTACAAATCCGGACAGAGTGCACCCGTGTGGAGGCCATTCTGAAATGGGCCAGGCACCACAAGGAGTCCCGGCTCTCCGACCTCCCTGAACTCCTCACTCTGTCCCGTCTCCCGCTGCTCAGCCTGGACTACCTGACAGACACCCTGCTGAAGGACAGTCTGGTGCAGGGCTCCCCCAGCTGCAGAGAGGCTGTGGAAAAAGTCCAAAGAGAGGTTAGTGAGTTCACACTTTCTCCCTTGTATCTGGTCATTCTGAGTAGATTTCCCATTAACAATTATGACTTTAACTTTTATAGAAAATGGATTTGTCACCAGAACACACAGACAGTCTCAGTTCTAAGAGTCCACAACCAAACCTGCAAGAGGTGCTGCTGGTGATGGGAGGTCGTTCTCTGGATGACTCGGATGATGAGGAGGACTCAGATGATGAGGACAGAGACCCGAGACTACAAAGATTACTCCCCAGGAATTTTGCTTTCTACAACACAAAGACAAGTACTTACATTTTTGTTTTTGCATGTATACAAAATGCTGAGTTTGTTCAAGTTCAGATTACATTTCACAACTATATTTGTGTTGTGAAATGTCTTTTGGAATCCTTGAAACAGTTTGGCAGATGTGTCATAGGTTGTTAAATGTAGTGTTGACAGAAAAACAGCTCTGCAGGAATTTGGTCTGAATGTGACAAAATTGGATCTTCTCAGTTCATCAAATCACGTTTTTATTGTGCATAGCTAGAAGAAGACATGTACATGATTTTGGATGTAATTTTATGAAAAAGATTGTTGCATCTTACTGTTATATTTCTGTTGTTATGTTGAATACTTGCAACCATAATAATGGCTGTACCAGAGAAGATCATTTTTTAACAGTTCTGTTCCTTTTTTTTCTTCCTTACTTTGAGGACATCTCTATGTGTCTTAACCCTATTTCCATGGTATACCTTTTCATTTGCATGCTGTATTTGTGAAACTTTTACCTTACTTAAATGATGCTCATAAATGAACTCACTTTTATTTTTATCTGCAGAACAGTGGCATGAGCTCCCTCATTTTCCTAATCCTAACAAGTGGGGTTACGCCATGGTCTCCTTAAACAATGATGTGTACGTCACAGGTAGGCACATGCAACATAGAATCTTAAGAAGGAAAAGGAGAAGTAATGATTCTAATTTTAGGCAGAACGCACTTCTCTGTCGAGGAACGTAAAACATCGTCAAACCTTTGACAAAGGGTTATTGTCTGTTTGGCAGGGGGCTCGCGTGGTTCGAATACCAACACCTGGTCGACCACAGAGACCTGGAAATTCATCACAAAAGAGGGGAAGTGGGTTACTGTGGCTCCCATGCTCCGGCCTCGGACTAACCACACTTCTGCAACACTCAACGGGGAGATTTACGTCATTGGAGGTAGGAAAATAAATTCAGATCTGCATGTAACCCAGCAATACAATGGAAAACATTGATTAACTCAAGTATCATATATGCCATCAATCGCATAGCTGTGCGATAACCGTTTGTATGAATTTTACTTTTAAATATGGACAGGTTCTAGAAGACAGCAGCATTTTATATAGGTGTTTGGGTGTTTAAAGCATGATTTACCTTCTTTACTCATTCTACTTTCATTCCCCTCCTTCAGGTACAACTTCAAATAGGGTTGAGGTTGAGCATTACGACCCTTACAACGACACCTGGGCATTGACCTGCCCCGCCCTGAAATATGTGACTAACTTCACTGCCACGGCGTGTCATGGGAAGCTCTACGTGATTGGCTCCTGTGCTATGAAATATAACGCTTTGGCCATGCAGTGTTACAACCCTGTTATAGGTAAGGACGATCAAACTGATTTTTACCAAAGTCTTTATTTGTAAGACATTTGCAACAATAAATAACAACAATTTTAAAAATGCATTTGCAATATTTCAGTCATTTAAGCAATCCTGTTGGTGTAGCTCCATTTCCAATCTTTTCAGATAGCATTTTAACTTGCTAATTATAATGTTTTAACTATATATTTATGCTTCATAATACATTTCTATCAGTGAAATACATTGATAAATATTGTACAAATGTGTTAGTATTTCTGTCAACATAAGTGTGTCTTTCCCCATCTCTTTTAAATATTTAGTTAAATAATTATTGATCAAGCATTAATGAATAAGCAGTTATAATTGTTTTACAGCAACAGGGGTGACCTGTGGGTGACCCCCCCCCCCCCGTCAATAGACAAATGGAATGCATCCATTTGATTTTTAAATATAGCTCAAGATAACCGTAACAAATAAACCACAGGTTTATGATATTTTTGTATGTAAATAAAATTGCCATAGGTAAGTACACTTAAATATCAGCACCGCTGAGTGGATGAGTTTTCTCTGTAGTGTTATTTTGCCATGTCTTAGTGCTGTTGAAGACATGTAAAAGATAAAAAAAATTATGAGGTGTGTATTTATTGGCGTATTATATGACATATAACAATACATACATTTGTTTTAACTACATTTGTTAAGCTTGTGTAAACCACCAAACTAATTTCAGGCATCTAAACAAGCACAATTTCATGAAAACCTTGATTTAAAGAGGGAACCAGCACCCTATGCAGTTACATAACTGTCATTACTTATTGTGTTTACTCATTGTAAAGCAATTGACTGAAACATGTTGTTTTTTGTTTGTTTTATTCAGATAGCTGGACCACCATATGTTCGCCCTTCATCCCTAAGTATTTGTCCTCTCCTCGTTCTGTCTGTATGGATGGAACTATTTATCTGGTTGCTGACAACACTAAGAAAGTCTACTCTTATGATCCAGAGGCGAACATGTGGCAGAAGGTGGGCTCCGATATCACAGCTGACAAAGTAATACAATGCATCATTCACTGCTATTTGAACAGGATAAAGGAAAATAATCCGTTTTTATTCTCCTGTGATTTTAGATCCAGCTTCTCCACATGCTCCATGAGAATGGTGGCCTGGTGACGCTGGATGGGAGGCTTTTTGTCACTGGAGGCCATTGGAAAGGGATGGAGGGGGGACTATGGGGTGGAAGTTGAGGTTTACAACCGAACAACCGACACCTGGGAGGTGGAGAGCTACCTGCCGAGACTTTGGTTCTACAGTGGAGTCTGCACCACCTTCCTTGATCCGTCCCAGTGGACTGAGCTTTTCAGCATAGACTCAACATAATGGCCTCCTTTCCTGATGGGACAAAAACCCCAGGTTGAGGAGTTCACGGAGACACAGACCTGTTCATATCTATATGACGATGCAAATGGAATGTTTATCCCAGGATATCATTGTGCCTGAGAATAGGTGCTACATGATCCTCAGATATTCTGGGTTGTTTTTATGGCCTTGCTTGGCTGCTCAGCAGGTGTTTATTTATACTTTGTAGGCATATCATGTGTTTGAGTTGTTGAATGGTGTTCTTCAGCCACAACATCTTTGCAGAGTGAGTATTATTATTATTTGTTGTAGATCATGGGTTTGCAACTAATTATCAATAAAATGTGTTGCATAAAACTGTCCGACAACCAGCTGTAAATCATTTTCAGTAAAACACTGTTTACTTTGCATATATATAGTGCCTTTCTGAACATTAACCCATCGGAATCCAGCAACTTGGCTCGTGGCGTCTGTGCTGCCATGGAAACACCCAAGCCAGCATTATATTTCTATGGCAACTGCCCAAGCGCCTGGTGACCATGGCAACATCGACAAGGATCAGCAGTCACTCCTAAAGTATCTTGGCTTTAAAAAAGTGTTGACAGTGATTTCTTTATTACTCTCTAACGTTACCTTTTTGTACAGGTACAAGTTGTTTCTTTATTTCTTATTACTTTACTTAAACGAGATGCTAGGTTGGTGCTTTTTGTTATTTATTCACCGTTTGACTTACTCTCTCTTCAGCCTCAGTTAAAGCAACGTTACAGCAAGGTTTCTGTTTCGTCAAATGAAGCCATTCACTTTAGCCTGCTAGCTAACATTCTTTAATTGAAGCTGTGCCAGTTTAGCAATGACTTCTGAACGGGAGCAGGGTGCACACTCTGGACTGGAGGCTGTGATTCAGGTTGGTAACATTACTGTTACGCCTTTCATGTTTAAACAGGCTTCATGTCGACGTAGTGTGCAAACGTTTTGAAAATGTAACAGCTGCGTTCAATTTATGCTAGCTGCTAGTTTATATAAATGTGTTAATGTTGGCTCACTGTCATGGTGGTTATTAGAAACATATACTACAGGTACAGTGTCTGTCATTATGCAGAGTCAGGTCAAGTTAAAGTATCTGCTGTGAAAAAGGCCTTTGAAAACAGTCTAGAAGTTACAAGGTAAAGAGAGGTAAACATGCATCAGTGCCCCCCTCGTATCCACCAACACATACTTCCATGTTTTATCAGTCTATCTGAGCAAAGGTGTTGCTAATTAATGCAATTAAAAGATGGCTGAATTTCATGTATGCTAAGCTGCTAATCTTAATGTTAATGCTGGCTCTTTGTCACAGTGTCGGTTGTTATAAGTAATACCTTCAGGTACGGTATACCAAGTCAAAACTGTACCATTTTAAAACGATTTTGAATTAAAAAGATAGCAATAAAACGGTCTAATAATGTGAAGCATTAGCAGCTCGTGTCTGCTTGTACGTCTTACATGTTTTATCAAGCTATTTTCACAAATGTTTGGCTAATAAATGCAATTAAAGATGGCTGAATTGCATTTATGCTAGCTACTATTTTCATATAGTGTTTTCAGGCTTACTATCACAGTGTCATTTTTGTTATTAAAAAGGTAGTACCTTTTTGGAAATAATGTGTAAAATTGAACTGGTCTTGTCTTTCTCTCAGGGTATTTCACAAAGAGCAGCTCATTCATGGAATTGCTTTAATGCAAGCTGCTTAAGTTTCAGTGTCTTTGTACTTTGTATCTTGCTCACTGTCACGCTGTAGTGGAACTTTAGCCTATAGATCAGAGCCATTATTATTAACATCTGCTATTACTAGTCAAAATATCTACTGCTAAAACAACTCAGCATTTTTACTCTAGTAAAATAGGAATACAATAGTGTAGAAATACTTTGTAAAAGTAAAAGTTTTACATTCCCAATTAATAGGTAGTTTCATATATAATAAAATGCATTATTAGGTTCTTTTAATGACATTTTGTATTATTTATCTGAATTTGCAAAGTAAAGAAACTTAAGAATTTAAAATGAACTATTGGAGCGGAAGCATAATGCAGCAGTAAAAAGTTCAGTTGTGTGATGTGTTGGTGACGCTTTGTAGAAGTTGGAAGAGTCTCTGCTTCACTCTGATGGATGTTCAGGACAGAGTAGTCTGACACTTGGAGCTGATGGACAGGAGTCTGGTGTGACTGCTACGCCTGTCTCCACCTGCATCCGCCAGATCATTACCCGCAACCTGGCAGAGCAGCCAGCCGGTAAGGAAGAGAGCTTCAATTCAAACTGAACACATTAAATACAAACGATGAATCTTCCCTTACTAGATTTGGTCATCATTCACCATGTTAGTGTAGTTGCCATGCATGTTGAGCAACCGAGAGTTTTATCTTAGAAATGTATAGTATAGGATAAAAATGGCAGAACCAGAAAGTGACCACCGGGAGTACAAATATGGCTAGTATTTTCTGTTAAAAACTGCCATCGTCGATCCTGGAAATGTCAGAAATGGATTCAGCATCCTAATAACCTCCAAAACCACTCAACACATTTCCAAATCTGCCAAGCCATTTTTAAACTCTTGTCAACATAAGCTATAATGGTTAGTATTGCTAATTAACACAATTCATGCTAATGTTCAAATTGCCCAACATATGAAAATGAGCATCTGGCAGTCTCTATGTGCTGCAGTCCCAACTTCACAATAGGTTTCTATGAGCTGGCAAACAGACTATGTAGTAAGATTGACACTTCTTTATGCATGATCTGTTTTCTGGACCCAGGTGAGAGCTCTGAGGTCAGCGGGCTGGAGGAGAGCAGGGCCCTGAGGGAGCAGCTTTCCTCGAGCCAGATGGACCGTGACCAGCCACGAGTCAAACAGGCCAGTCTCACAGACAGGGTAAGAGTGACAAAGGGCAGCCACGCAGTTTCAGGTCATGGTCAAGCTGCGTAACATTATTTAGATTTTTAGCATTTAGCATTTTTAGCACCCATGCTATTCTCCAAGAATGTTTGTTATGTAATGGAAAAAGAAACAAACTAAGATGTTGTAAAATGATGCACAGGTGATATCATCTAAGTTAGTACATCTCAAATATATTATCTTTCTATCTACTTATTTTGATTTGAACAGAAATATACAACTAAAGATATTATTAGTCTAATGAATTTCCTGCTGATGATTTTCTGGATTAATCAATACATTATTTATAATTTAAAATGTCACAAAATTGTGAAACATGTCCATTCCAGTTCCTTAAAGTCCAAGTCCAAAACTCAAAGATATTCACTTTTTTTAATGAATAAAACACAGAGAAAAGCAGGAAATCTCCATAGAGGCTGAAAACTGCACTTTTTGTTGTTTTTGGGAACGATTAAACGATTATTATAGTAGTTGAATATTATTTTTATGTTTATCGACAAATGTATTAGTTGGCTAATTGTTGCAGCTCTGTTGTTAAGCGGTGTAATTATGATGATGACTTCCACTCTATCAAGTAGTATCTGTAAACACTTTTACTAAGTGTTGAACAGTTTCCGGGCCAGCTGTGTCTCCTTTCTCAGACTGCATTGGCACACAGTGTTAATAATGTTGTTTGTCAATGCAGGTCTTACAGGAGTTAGAGTATGTTATACTGTTGATGGCAGATTTGTGGAGTTTTGTTTTGAGATGAGATCAAAAATGTCCACCACACTCGAGCATTGAAGGTGAAAGGCTACATGCTTTTGAAATGTAATATGGTTACAGTAAACATCAGTGTACCACCACTCTTTCCAGCAGGGAAAGGCTTTTGGGGCTGAACAAACAAACAGTGTGGGAAAGTTGAAACAGCTTTGCATGTACTTTGGTGTAAACTGAGAATATACATGTACAGTCTCACGATTGAATTAATGAAACTTGGCAAGAGCCTGTGTATTATGTCATACATTTTAATTTAACTAACTGCTCTAGAATTACAGTAACATATTACAACGAGTACTGTAGTGTGTGTGTGTGTGTGTGTGTGTGTGTGTGTGTGTGTGTGTGTGTGTGTGTGTGTGTGTGTGTGTGTGTGTGTGTGTGTTGTGTGTGTGTGTGTGTGTGTGTGTGTGTGTGTGTGTGTGTGTGTGTGCATTACTATACTTGTGGGGACCTAAATCTGTTTACATAGTCACGTGTGGGGACTGGCTTCCCTTATGGGGACAAATTGGAGGTCCCCATGAGCGGAATCATTCATTTTAGGGTGAAGACTTGGTTAGGTTTAGGATTAGGGTTAGGGTAAGGTTAAGGGTAAGGGTTAGGGTTAGGCATGTGTTGGTTATGGTTACGGTTAGGATAAGTCTCCAGGAAATGCATGTAAGTCAATGTAATGTCCCCTGAAGTGATGTATACATGGTGGTATGTGTGTGTGTGTGTGTGTGTGTGTGTGTGTTTATGGGTGGGTGAGTGAGTATGGATGCATGTATGTGTGTATGTGTTTATAAGTGTAAATAAGAGAGGGGAGGGTTGCTCATGAAGGTTTTCCTTGTGGTCTGTTCAGGTAGACTCAGACCCCCTGTGCTTACAAGGACCGGCGTCTCCCTTCATAGCCCCCCCATGGCTGCCCCTCCGTGTAGTGGCTGCTGTTTTGGGGGAAATTGTGAAGGTCACTGGCCTCCCCCCCTGAGACTGTGGAAGAAAAAGCTAATTTTTTATGGTGCACAAAGCAGCCATTTGTGATAACACTGCGCTCATTCTGCTGCTTACATCTAATCAACTCACACTGCTTGCTTTACACTTCAAACTTATTTTAAAACCAAGGCTATAAATATAACTTAATGAGCTTGGCAGATATATATATATATATATATATATAGCCTATTTATTTTCTTGATATTTTTAGATGTGTGAAGAAAAGGCACTAAACAGTAAAAACATAAGCAAGTGTTACTGATATTAGATGCTCACACTACTGGGAAGTAATATGAAGAGGGGTGGAGTGCACAGTAAGCACAAGGAGGACCTAAACTATACTGTAAATGCCACTGAATGTTTTATCTGCTCGTGTCTCATAAGTCAACAGGTTCATTACTAGAGTCCTGTTTTGACTTGCCTCTATTTAGCTCTGCAGAGCAGGATGATTGTATGGCAGGTTTGCTGTGATGTGATGTTAATGCAGTCTGCTAATCAATGCCCTGGAGACATATGCTGCCTTGGCTGTGGCCTGTGTGTGGAGGTGAAGCCAAACATTTGACTTGTATTTAGCTTTCCCCCTCAATAATCACTGCCGAAGGGATTGCACCACTGAACAATCATAGAACAGGGAGATCCTGCAACCAACCATATGAACAATATTCGTTTCTTTTTTTCCCGAATAGTTTTATGGAGTTATGTAATTTAAATGTTTCTATTTTGCAAAACATTATCCTGCTACGTTCTTTCCTCCAAAGGCTTTTATGTCCCTTAAGCAGCCTTTAGTTACACTTGTTGCTGAAAAGCACTTGGCACTGTGGGAACCAGGAATCATCCTGCTCATAGTTACAGTCGAAAGCTCACAGCTGGGGCATGCCATCCTGTCAGTACCAAGGGTCAAACAACCAGCCCTCAGAACTACTTCCAGGTAGCATGGGTTACAGGGATGTACCACGCCAAACACAAAGTAACTTACAATAAGAGCAAGCAACAGGAAGGTGTTCACCTCTATAGGCTTTTACACTAGCTTAGTCTTTTTGGAGCAAATATGGTGACAATGGATTCTCCGCTTGTTTCTACAACCTCACGGTGCAGATACAACTCTAGGAGGTCTTTTTTGGTGGCCAACAAACAGTCCTACTTATAAGCCCCTGTGTCATTTGTTATATCAGTTCTTATAGGGATTAACAAACATGACCTTTAGAGGTTTTTCTGGTAGATTATTTTGAAAGTCTTGACATTATTAGTTATGCTAACTAGCTGCTAGCAGTATGTTCATATTTGTGATATTCCCATCACTTTTGTCAAGAGTCTACCAATACTTTTAAGTATTTCGTTTTCCATCTGATACTCGTAGTAGTTATATGTTTCTGGGGTTCTGGGAACAGTTTCTTTCTGAATTACATTTTACGCTCATAGTGTCAGAATGTCAGCTAAAGCAGGCCCACAACTGAATGCATATTATGCAGTAATCCCAAAATGCCCATTTATTCCCAGCTTTCCTTACGTCTAGTTACCTTACAGAAGACCATTAATGTAATACTGGTGAAGTCACACCTTGAATCTGAAAGCCTTCCTCTGTGTCTCTGTAAAGTCACTCAGCATGATTTCTGTTGACCCTAAGAGGTTGCACATGAACCAGGATAAACCTTGACCCAGTTTGTGAGTTAGATGGCCGAGTCAGGAGGTGGGAGAACATGTTGGTGGGAGTTCTAAATCCTCTGTGTTGCTTTTGAAACCCTGCCAGTGTGCATTTTCTCAGACATAGACATCTATACCCTACACCCTGAACACTTAGCGACTAGCTGCACAACACTACAGTGTGGCAGTCAGTTGGATAAAGATAAACGCTTGCTGAATGATTCCTGACAACAACTGCCCTTTGCCAGTGGCCTCTGCAATCTTGAATCCCCTGGGTCTCTGTTTAAGAAACCTGTCAAACATAGTGGGAGCAGATAAAGTCTGTGTTTCAGGATTGTGTTACTGTCCTTTCACCCCCCCCCCCCCCCTCTGTTCCAGTTTGTTTTTCCTGCTGGCACAAACCCATTCATTTAGGCTGCAGTTTAAATGGAATACTGCCAAAAAGTCTGACTCTCTCAGCTATCATGAAATTGTAAAAATTAATTGCCTTCCCTAGAGGAAATATTCTTAAAAACACAAACCAGTGCAAAGTTTTTGATGAAAGAATTCCATTAAACCTTTTTAACATTTTACATTAAGCTGCTCATGTTACCTAACTTTAAAGTCAAACATTAAGCATGCATTTCAGTTCATTTTTACATGTAGGGAGTGTCTAATCAGATGTGATGTCTTGAACTCACTGACTGTGTATGTGTGTAGGTTTTGTACAGCATTGTCCTTGCCTGGGGCGTTGTGTTAAGTAGCGCAAAGCCAGCCACATGCTTGTGAGTACACAGTGTGTATTATTAGTTTGGCTGTATTTAAACAGATCACTTGTGTCCCTGCATGCCATCACAGCAGCTGTCCCCACTACCAAAGCTTTACTCCATGGTAACATACTCACCGCGGCTCCCCCTCCGTGCCTCCAATCTCCCCTGTTTGTTATCCCTGATTGTGTAATTATCTTCAGTGTTGATACATAAACACTTTCACAATCAGCTGGGACTCTTTCATAGTCCGCACTCAGGGGGTAATGTGAGGGGAAGGGTATGCTGTTGAAGTAGGATAGTGTGTTTTTTGGGCAGCTTGGGGGCGATGGACATCCGCTCCAGCTGTGTTTAGGAATCTGACAGATAGTGCACTCCATTAATTCCCTTTATTAAGCCTCTGGGCTCAGGCCAAGCCAAAAAACGATCGCAGATGTAACCCTTCACATGCTGGCTGGACTGTGCACTCACAGCCAAATATCGGCCTTGGTGAGTCAAAGATAGAAAGAGAGAGGACTAAGGATGTTGCTGGTAATGCCTGGAAATGTATCATACTATAGACAAAAGAGTGTAAACCAGTTTTATACCGTTAGAGGAGATAACTGACTTCATGAATGCATAGCAACTTCCAAGACATTAAACATTTGTAGCATTAGATAACCTGGTTATCAGATCTCCAAATGGTGTGACATTAGGTCCGTAAGAGAATATGGTAATCATACCTTGGTTACTGAGAATGGATTGCATTTTGATCTACCACATGAGCAAGGCAGCAAGTCTTGGCCCACACACCAAAGCCTTCACAAGGGCCTTGAAAGTGATTCTCTTGTTGCTTGTTGGCAGATGTATCAAAGCAAGATTATCCCTTGATGTTGTTTGAAATATTTATCAAAAGAGACAACAGAAGAAGAGGCACAAATCATAAATATCAAGAAATATAAAAAGCTAATTGAAAGCACATTTTAAGAGGCTGAAAAACCTTACTTTGGAAACATAAGCAGGCCTCAGGTCACAGATACTGGGAAATCAAAAATAAAAGAAAGGAAGCATAGCAACCATATGGAGGCATACAACATACAATGACAAAAAGCCTGTATTTGTATCCATTGCATCTTGAACATTATTGCAAAAAGGCAATAGATGACCTCAAAGAGTTGGGCTTTGGGATTGGGCTCAGCCCACTTTAGGGGGCCACAGAGGCTGCTAAAGAGTGATCACTCTGTGGCAGATCGTAAATAGCAGGGGTGTTCAGTGAGCACACTTTTGGGCCCCCAGTTAGCCCTGTAAGCCCCTGAGCTAGGGCAGATGGAGGACTGGGATTATTCGCCCCTCTCTTTCGCCACCATTGGATGGGTGTGTTGTAAAGAACAATGAGTTCAAACTAACTAAGAGATGAGGGTGAAGAGAATAAATGATGCAAGCAGAGCCAGTGAGTGGATGGCGATGTAGGGGAGTTCAGTGATGGTGGGGTCTCCACAACACACTATTATGGCGCCCTCTTGGGAGCTTCCTGTACGGACCATGGCTAATCCAGAGCAGCCTCTGGCTTTACAGCTGACTGGGGAGCAACAATAAAAAAAGCGTCCTCTCTGAAGTGTGGGGAGCTTGGGCGTGGTGCTGGCAGGACGCCCACACACTTCAGCTATGTATGAAAATGTGCAAACAACCCTCCTCTACAGGGCAGGGAGGGACCTTCAGGGGTTGCCAGGGATACCTGGTCACTGAGTGCATAGCGAGGTAGGGAGGGCCTATTCTACAGTACTGACAGTTGTAGATGGAACTAAACTACACATACATATGGGCAATACATACAAGATAATGTGTGTCACAGTTTGCCCATAACAGTTGATACAGATCCACACTATTTGTGTAATGACTTTCCAGCTCTTGGAAGGTTTGTATGTCCCTGTAATTGGTGCTTTCTAAAGAAGTATTTTTTTTCAAATTACTACAAAGAGATCAGATTATGCAAAAAGTCATAATAGAAAAGCCTATATCTCTGTAAAAGACTAGAGGTTGTGATATTACATTGGTCTAGCTAACTGTAAGGAGTTTGCAAAATAATCGTGAATTAAACTGTTTATGTCATTTGTGGAATTTTGAATATATGATATACACCAGTAAAGGCAATAAAAGAGAAATCTAGCAGACATGTTTCATTTCTTATCAAAACAGTAATGTGTACAGTGTAACCCATGTTTCCAACTTGATGGGGCCACGGCACTCTGCCAGGGAGTCATGAACACTTTTCAATTTCATTCATTCTAATTGTTATGATATACACATATTTATATTGCTTCAGTAAAGTCTCAGTTATATTGTGGTGAGGCTCCCTTTCCCCAAACAGCATTATACCCCTCTATAAGGTTCCAAATGTAAACTGTGCTCATGTGCTGTAATAAACCATGTGGCCATGTATTGAAGGTTCATTTAGTCCATGCCTGTTAGTAAGTCAGCGTTGTTGCTATAGTTGTGCCAAAATACTTGAAAAGATGCATAATCAGAGGCTTCAAATACAGCTGTTTCCAGGAGTCCCTTTAAACACAGCTGCTGCAGTTCTGTGTGTTTCAAACACTCCACCCATGTTGTTCCTCCCGGCTCAGTCCCTGAAGCTGTCACCTCAACGGGCAGTAAAAGAAGCTTTTGTGCTCTCTTTGGGTACTTGCAGAAAAACACCAAAAAGCATGGAGCCGATCGATGATGGGCGTTTTTGTAGTTTGTAGTATAAAACTAAAAAGGGCTTTTGAAAATGTTTTGATAATGGTGGCAAAGTGGCTGAGTCCAGTGTTGAACAGGGAGACTATTGTCTTGGCTCTATTGGAGCCTGCTGGAGAGATTAAGCACCCAGTGAAGAGATGAGGTACAGAAAGAAGGGGGGGAGTGGGTCGCAGGGTTGATTTGAAGGGCTTGGATGGTGGTTTGGAGTGTGTTGCGGGGGGGGCTCCCTTGCTCTCACTCTCTTCCTCTCTTTTTAAATGACAAGTCGGCAAGGGCAGCTAGAGGCACGCAGTGTGTTGTAGTGCTCTGGGGCCATGTGGTTTGTATTAGTGAGGACAGGGTGTCTGGCACCAGGATGGAGAGTGGGTGGTGCAGGGGGGGGGTTAGGTTGTGTGAGGTTGAGAGGTAACAGGACTTTTGGAATTCAGATATGAGGATATGAGATTCCACAAGGAGAAATACCAGTGCCTTTGAATATCTTTGTTTTTATATGCAGTTGACAGATAGACATTTTGCATAAACACCAATATACAAACATACTGTAGCAATCCTCCCATGTTTAAATCAAGCCACTGTTCTTCTCCTCACTGTTCTTACGCTGAATTAGTACTCTGCGTCTTTAGATCATTCATGTTACCATAACAGGTTTTTTTTATTTATGTGGTGAACATGCTATTCTATGTAATCTCATTAGTTTTAAAATCGTTCAGGACTGTGATGAAAGTTAATAATCAAAGTGCATTGAGCAAAGCATTCACTTGAGTTTGCTCATACACAGCCTGTAGTGCTAAGTGACTCGTGCAAATCTAAGCCCCATTTGGACTGTAGGTTCGGTGAAACTTGTTTTGACCACACGGATAATGCGCTTTATACATTTCCAGGTAGATTATTTCTCACTCCAAAAAAAGTCACTAATCAAGGGTTACTACTTTTGGATAGTTCAAAAACTCTGGGGCTGAGGCCTGCAGCGTTGAATCTTTCTGATTGGTTTTGTTCCTTGAAATGTACGACCAAATGTCCTGGGAGCTTTGAGTTTGAATCTGGCTATAAGTAGGATAAGAGAGACTGAGGGATGGGTTTGTTCAGTAAACCAATATAATATACTGCAATCCAACACATTTGGAGTCCAATTTATCCCTGTGAATGTGGCAATGGACATAGAGTTCAGTATATTGCAGCACAGAACCACAACATCTACAAAAATGACCATAGCACACCTCCACTGACACACGGTTAGTAAAACAGGATACTATTAGCTTTGTAAAGATTCATTGCAGACAGGGTTGTTGCAATGGATTGGATTAGACCAGAGCCCTAGAGAGATAAGAGTTACGACACTCTTTGATGTCGCCGCCAGCCGGTCACGTGGTTTATGTATGCCGGGATAGTTCAAAACGCACTTCCGTTGCAATGCTTCTCTATGGCAAAAACAGCACAAACATGGTCAAAATTGTCATAGATTAAACCAACGCTGTTATTTTTTAAAGATTGCTTTCATATTTACATGATATGGTTACACTTTGTATGGATTGGCACTATTTACAAGTTTCGTTATTTAACGATATCTTGAGGGGAAAGTGTGGCAGCACAAGCAGGCTATGTTGCTGTCACTGCCAGGGCAGTCACGTCCGTAGTATAGTTGCGCTGCGCTGTCATGTTCTTCTATGGGACAGACAGACAGCAGCGATATAAAAAAACACACACACCCAAGTACTTTTTCAGCTGTAATTGCATTATTGCATACTTTTTATTGACAGTTTTGCATTTGGAGAGGCAGGGTGACAACGGAAAGCTTGGTAGCCTATTACTTAGATACGTTTTACATTTTTGGAGGGAAACGCTTGTGTTCATGTTAGCATGGGTAGCATGATCATGTTAAGACTATGAATATCATTTTACCACAACAGTGGATGAACAATTGATATGTGTTTGAACAAGAACAACAGGAAGAACAAAGTAAAAGGGACGAACACATGTGTGAACAAGTATTAAGAACAGTGTATGGAAAAAGTGATGTGAACAAAACAAAGTAAAATGAATGAGAAGGAGAACAAAGAGGGTTAGGGTTCAACAGAAAAAGATTAATTCAGCCAAAAAACACAATTTTGATTAGTCTAAAGTGTAAAACAATCTTCAACACAGACCAAATTATTGCCCTTGGACAACAAAACATATGGTGGGGCAAAGAAACGATAAATTAAATTGAGAGAGTGGGAGACTGAAAATGATTACTATGATAAATATTCAAACTATTTACAAAACTATTTACAGAAGCTCCTGTTGAACCATGGTTCATTTTACCAGGGGCATTTTACAAATATTTACAAACAACTATTTACAAAAAAGCAGTACAGAACTCTAGGGCAGGGGTCTTCAACTAAAATTCAACGAGGTCCAGTTAGAGAAAATGTCCCCATACAAAGGTCCGGAACATCAAAATGTCTAAGTTGCTTCATGAATTAATGTGATATATATTGAAGTAGCTGTAGCTTTATCAACGTCTGCATGTAATCAACAACTGACTGCCAATCAAATAAAGAATGTACAATTCAAAAACAACAATATGTATTGTCAATTAACATTGAACTATACAGATATACAGTAAATACTGTGGATATGTGTAATGTTCCTCTCGAGCTGCATTTACAAATAAAATAGAGAAAATAAATAAAATAGCTTTTGAAAATGTGTGCATCTTTAAAGTGCTTAATTTTAGATAAATAAAATAAAGTGTAGCAGCAGCTTGAGTTTCCCTTTTTCTTTGTTAACCGTTTCACATCATGACTTAACAGTTTCAGACGATTATAGAACAATATCAGTCTTTACACATCATAACAATTGAACAGTTTTAAAGTTTCTCTTTCTTTCCCTCTTATATTGCAGTCCCTCACTCACTTGTTTTAAATTCAGTGTGAGAGTTGAGCTGGAGCTTGTCCTGCCAGGAGTTTGTAAATCTGGGCTGAAATGGTGTCAGGGCCATTCTCATACACATGCAGGTGCTCATTGGTTTTAGTGATGCAAACACAGGTATGGTGAAAAAAGAGAGGACTATTCGAAGCAGAAAAAAAACAGCGTAATATACCATCTGACAAAGGCCTGTGTTATAATGCTTCAATTAACTGCTATTCTTTATAATATACTCAGATCAATAGGAGGCAGAGATGTTAAGTTATAAATCAAGGGTTTTTATTATTATTTACAGCAGGGGTGGGGAACCTTTTTCCTTTCAATTTTTACAACATCCTCCGAGGGCCGTACAAATGATTGAACTCAACCTCTGCTTAAAAAAACTAAAATCACAGCCCATTAATTTCACCTTTCTTTCATGCTGTGCAACGAAAAAGCAACCAATCCAGATATCTTACCATGACTCACGTATGCATGCACGTGCACGGTGTGGCGTGACCACCAAAACAGAAAGATATGGACACAAGATGTGTGCAAATGTATTTAGTATCCTATCCATGTGAACATGATTTAAGTGGGGGGGGGGGGGGGACCTAACCTCCTCTAGGGGGGTCCGGGGGCATGCAACCCCGGGAAGATTTTTTTTTTAATATTGAAGTTAAAAGCATCAATCTGGTACACTTTGAGAGCAACATTAAGAGATCTATGGATACATCTCTCAACACCCATATGAAACAGAACTGTAAGCAGATTTTTCTTTTTGGATATTTTACAAATCACTCCCCTTTTAAACTCTATTCTTGTTGTTTTTAACAACTTTTTTGTTACTGTCATATAGTATTTTATACCTGTTTTTCATTTAGTCTCATTAATAACTATAACAAGGTGTGCCTTAACCTCACTGAGCTGAGGTTATTTGAGCCTCTCATGAGAGAGCTCTCTTCCACCTGGTTGTAGAAAAGCTCTTTAAATTCGTTAGCATAGCTAGCTAACCAGATGCTAATAACAACAGATCGCCACTGTGCTTACAACTAAAGACACAGCCACACACTGCGGCATGTGTACGGCTCCTTATGGGTATTGCAATATTTTAAGGGCTGGAGCGGCGTTCCGGTGCTCAGCACTCCTTTCAGACGAGACATATACCACGTGAAGACACGTTACGCTCGTGTTGTGTTCAAGGAACCTGTCCTTGGCCAGGAAAAACAGGTACTCGCTTGTTTAATTATTTTTGCGGTCTAGATTTCTTCTTCTTTTTTGAAGTGAGAAGTTGTCCGTCAGTCGGACTGACGGACGGACTCCCTCCCCCCCCACCCCCAAAACGAAAACTCTTCGGTTCTCCACGAATTACGCAAGTCACCCAAATCAGCGTTAAAAAAGAGGGAGGCGCCGAAAAATCCCCTATTAATGTATTGATTATAGCTCCGGGTCCGTATAGGTCGGCGTCTGGGTCCGGATCCGGACCGCGGTCCGCCTGTTGCCGACCCCTGCTCTAGGGCATCCAGGAGCCTAACCATTTTGAAAAAAACAAAAAGGTTCCTTTGTGAAAGGTTCATCTTCTTCATCTGTTTCCTGGGCCCTAAAAAGCAGAGCAAGAATAGGAACAGTGGTGAATAAGGGGAGAGAATACAGTTGGGAGCAGACTGAACAGAGGACATAGCAATATTCATGTTAAAATGTTTGCACAACAAATATTATGGCACTTTCGTTTATATTGCATTTTAATAGATCAGTTGTCATACCATGGTTGGATGTGCAGCATTTGGATGCTCTAATCGATCAGAGAAGGGGTTTCGGATGTATGGCTTCCCTAAGGACGTAGAGCGAAGGAAGAGATGGATGGCAATGGTCAACAGACAACAACAGTCAAGGAGTATGCTTGTTGTTGCTGTTAATGTCAGGAATGATGACCACACCTATTATGGCACATCAAACATTGGTATGATATATGAAGCTAACAATGTTTCCCATGTTATATCATTCAAGGATAGACTACACTCCTAATGCAACTTTCAGATTATACAGCTTCAAAACTACCAGGGTTCAGGGATTCTCTGAAGACTCATATACCACATGTAGATCATCTACAGATTTCTTCATACTTTAACATTGCCAATAGACGTACTTAGATGAATGTCACTATAGGAGTGTAGTGTACCCTTAAATGACAATAGGTGCACATGTAAAGGCAGCATACACATATAACTGCAAGATTGCCTTGTTATTGTTACAGAGATTCAGGGAGCTATTGAGGTGGAGTTCCAAGGGAATGAAAGGGACATAACAGACAGAGAGAGTGAGACAGATGTCAGCAGACTGCCAGGGGCCAGTATGTCAGGGGCCGACAATCAAGAGGCCACCTTACCAGAGATCAGTGTGCCAGGAGCCAGTCAGTCAGGGGTCAGCTATGAAGAGGCCAGTTTGCCAGGGTCAGGTGCTCCAGGGACCAGACTGCCAAGGGCCAGTTGTGACTGGGCTCACGTGGAGGATCTAATGAGGCAACTGAGAAGGGAGAGATTACTAAGAAAGAGAGCAGAGAGGGCTCTGGTAAACCGGAAAAGGATTAATTCGGCATTAAAAAAAACAACACAATTTGATTAATCTAAAGTTTAAAAAAAATCTTCAACACAGACCAAATTAGAGCCAGATTACCGTCCATCTGATGAGGTTTTCACCCTTGTTCAGAACATGGAGCAGCTGTTCCGTGTGAGGACGAGCGATTCCCTCTTGGAGTCCTCAAATGCAGTGTCACAGCTGGAACAAGAAGCCATGTTGCTGGACAGCAACCTTCCCTCATGCCATGACCTGAAGAAAAAATCCTCTCAACATACATCAGGCTGAGGTTAAAGGAATGGTATGCTCATGACACTCATTTTTAAATAATTATCATCCGATAAAACAGACCAGTCTCTGCCAGTCTTTCTTTTTTTTTTTTAATCCGATGACATTATCAGTGATTTTAAACGGATTAATTACCGAAATAACATCAACACTGTGGGCGGCGCCATTTTACCGGACGTGACGTAAACCATGCGTTTGGTTTCGAGGACACGTTGATGTTCATGTTATTTACTGTAGTTACTCTCTTCAAATATGCCTCATTGTATCGCGAAACATTGCCACAATTCTGATAAGAACAATCCACGGAATGCTCGGTTCCATCTGTTGCCAAAAGGTAAGCGTAGGAAGTACGTTCGGAGGCAGTGGCTAGCGAAATGTGGCCGGCCCGAACCGAAAGATCCACAGGCGCATGTATGCAGCGAACATTTCAAGTTTCCGGACGACTACTCTGAGAGTATGATAAAACATAACATGGGATTTATTGAACAACCATTACTTAATGGAGATGCAGTACCATCGGTCTTTCTGGTGTCATCACCGACCAGGACACCAGTTCGGCCAGTTGAGAAATCGCCCTCTGCAAGTGTGAAGCGACGGAGGACCAGAAGTAGTGCTCGGAGTAAGAATAAGGTATGTTATAACGCATTTCCATTGCAGCGGGAAGCCCCGTTTAAACGTCCTTTATCGTCCAGGCCAGGCCAGTTTTTGGTGGCCTTTCCATATAGCGTAGTACCAGCTAGTGGGTATTTTCCCCCAGTTTTTCCGGCCCCATAAAATCGTGGTTCTAGGGCCAGGGACAACGAGGCTGAGTATGCTAAACTAGAGAGGGAATCGCTAGCAAGGGTGGTGTAGGAGCCATTTTGTGGGTGATGTTGGTGTGTCAGTTTATTTAAGTTATATGTATAGTGCAATATTATTTATGAACACTGGGTGGCGGGGTTTAGCTGCACCGGGTGTATATAAGGAGGTCATAGGTGACAGGAGGGGGGGACACAGTAGGAGAAGAGCATACCGATTCCACCAGCCCGGCAGATGCTCATAGAATCACTAGAACGCTAAATTAACCCTGGTATGTAAAGACGAATAAACATCATCATAAACCACAACTAAGGACCGGAAAATCATCTGTTTGTGTCTGCGTCTGGATCACTTTTCAACCCTTCTGTGAAAGTAACGGCAAAAATATATAGGACATAGGAAAAGGAAATTGCCATTACATTAAGTGGAATCGTACTTTTGAGTGAAACTGGACAATTGGATTCACTTCAAATTGGATTAAGGATCGTTTTCGGGGAAAACAAATAATTGGATTATTGCACCATCGACTTCTCATCACGGATCAGCTGCACACGCCACAATCAGCTGGAGATTGTTCCCACCTGCGAGGACCGAAGAGGCTGAGAGAGGACTGGGAAAGCGGCCGGGTATGTGCACCGTGCAGCATGATAAGTAGATTGTTTTGGAGATATTAAGCTGTATTGGACAATGGCTTAGTAAATGGATGTGGTGCTGCAACATTGTCAGCTGTTTGAAAGAGCGCGCTGTCAGCTAACGGACAATTCCTGAGAACGAAACTTAAAGGGACAGTGAACATTAATCATGTCTGTGACATCTGACGTCACGTCACAAGATGGCGCTGTTGGACTGCAATCTGTGAGAGAAAAAAGGATTATCACTCACACTGCCAAAGGATTGGAATTGTTTATTGCAAACTGCCAAAAAGCAAGAAACTTCAGTTACAAACAAGTAAAGAAGTTAATGGAAGTACTGAAAGAGCTTATGAGCTCAGAAGACAATGCAAAGGAAATACAGTTGAAACTGGTTGAATTTAAGAAGTTGTGTGATGAACTAAAAGAAAATCACAAATCATTAACTGACCTTCAACTGCCTGAAGAAGAAATGGGAAAGCAAAGGCAGTGGCTGCAAGAAAAGATGCATATATTTGATGGATTTATACAAGATGCAAATGTGTGGTTATCTGAGAGTGGACAGGCAATTAGACACTCTATTGTGGGAACTGCCATAGAACAAAGTGTCAGCTCAGATGACATCGGACCTGATGACAGCATTTCAAAGGCATCACACCCTCAGTCAAAATACAAACCTGGTTCATCACACGCATCATCTACCTCTTCTGCTCGAATTAAAGCCCAGGCAGAAAGGGCGGCTTTAATCGAAAGGGCGGCAGCACTGAACAAACAACATGAGCTTGATGTAGAAGGGGAACAATTAAAACACCAGAAACAACAGTTGGAACAACAGAAACAACAACAGGAACAACAGTTGGAACAACAGAAACAACAGTTGGAACAACAGAAACAACAGTTGAAACAACAGTTGGAACAACAGGAAGAACAGGTGAAACGGAAAAAGGAACAACTGGATATACAAACTAAGCTGGCAGAAGCCAATGTCAGGCTAAACGTGCTCAGCATGGGATCAAGACACACCTCTAGAGCATCAGATGGGATGAGCTCTTACTACAGAAACCCTACAACAAGATTTAACGTACAGGCCACTGAATTCTTGCCTCATCAAGCCCAAACCTCTATTCCCAGACAAAGTATACAGACACATGTGCAGGGACATGTTGACATCACACCACCTGTAATCAACAATGGTAATCAAGGTGACATCTATAACCTAATCCAGAGGCAAAATGACAACACTGCTATGCTGGCTCAACAACATCTCACTTCTACTTTACCTCTAAGAGACATTCCTGTTTATGACGGTGACCCATTGCAGTTTGAAGCTTTCATCCGTGCATTTGAAAGAGGAGTAGAGCGGAAAACTAATGATGAAAGTGACTGCCTGCATTACCTAGAGCAATACACTAGAGGACAACCACAGGACCTAGTGCGCAGCTGCCAACATCTGCCTCCAGCTCAAGGTTATCAAAGGGAAAAACAGCTGCTTAAAGAGCACTTTGGTAATGAACATAAGATCGCCACTGCATACATGAACAAAGCATTTACCTGGACAATGATCAAAGCCGAAGATGTGAAAGCACTGCAAGCCTTCTCTTTGTTCCTAAGAGGTTGTTGCAATGGAACATCTCACCTATATGGATGAAATGAATGTTGTTTCAAACATGAAACACATACTTCAGAAACTACCCTACAAATTCAGAGACAAGTGGAGGAATAGAGCATGTCAGCTACAGGAAGAGCGTGGGCATCGAGTTACATTTCCTGACCTTGTTAGCTTCATAGAGAGGCAAGTGAAGATACTGTCAGATCCTCTGTTTGGAAGCATCCAGGATGATAAACCAACTGCAGCTATCAAAACTGTTATCTCTACCTTTTCAAAGGGAAAACCAAGCCTAAGGGGAAGTAGTTTTGCAACAATTATTACCTGCCCAAGAACACCAGTGCTAGAACATGTAACAACGAATGGAATGAAAATACCTCCATCAAGCCACAACTCCCTACATGTGTGTTTGTTCTGCAGAAGAAGTGGTCACTCATTGGAGCAGTGTCCACACATCCTGAAGAAAACACACAGAGAAAGAATGGACTTCTTGAAAGGAAAAGGGGTGTGTTTTGGATGCCTAAAAATAGGTCACATGAGCAAACACTGCCACAGTCGTTTGACATGTTATGTGTGCAATCAAAGTCATCCTGAAATACTCCACATTGAACAAAAAGGCAAAAGAGAGGAAGCAGAACACACAAAACAGAATGGGAAGCCAATGGAAAGTAATAGTGTCATCTCACCTCATACATGTGGTCACATTTGGGCCGGTGATGAAAACTCCATCTTCTCCATTGTACCAGTACAAGTAAAGAGCCACAAAGGGGACAAAGTGTTACAAACTTATGCATTTCTGGACCATGGAAGTTCATGCACCTTTTGCACAGAAAGTTTAATGAGGAGGCTAAACCTTACAGGACAAAGGACTAACATTCTCCTAAAGACAATGAATCAGAGAAAGATTGTGTCTAGTCATCATATCTCAGGTTTGGAAATATCGAGTCTGGACGAAAACAATTTCCTTCAACTATCCGATGTGTTTACACATAAAACCATGCCTGTTTCCAAGCACAATATTCCTCTACAAGAAGATCTGGAAAAATGGCCTTACTTAAAGGACATCAAAATTAATGAAATTGCTTCTGGCATTGACCTACTCATTGGGACAAATTCTCCTAAGGTATTGGAACCTTGGGAGCTGATCAATAGCCAAGGAGAAGGACCGTACGCTGTAAAGACCCTACTGGGGTGGGTCTTCTATGGTCCCCTAAAAGGAAGCAACGACAGCAGAGATGCTAATGGCCACCCTGTTGCTACTGTCAATCGGATATCCATTGTACACCTAGAGGAGCTATTGGTCAAACAATACAATCATGACTTCAATGAAAATACAAGTAAGGAAACAGAGGAAATGTCCAGAGAAGACAAACAATTCCTGAACATTATGAATCACTCTGCAAAAACCACAGATGGACACTACTGCCTAGACTTACCATTTAGAAAAGAAAATCCTAGCATGCCAAATAACCGATGCAGCGTATCCAAGGCCTGAAACGCAAGTTTGGAAAAAATGAGAAATTTCACGATGAATACACTTCCTTTCTGACGGAAATGATCAACAACGATTATGCTGAAATGGTACCAGTAAACCAGCTAAAGCCAAGTGATAACAAGCGTTGGTATATACCTCACCATGGGGTATATCACTCGAAGAAAGGAACATTAAGGGTGGTCTTTGACTGTGGTGCTGTCTTCAAAGGAACATCACTTAACTGCCAACTGCTTCAGGGTCCACATCTAACAAACTCACTCATTGGAGTCCTTATCAGATTTAGACAAGAACCAGTTGCCTTAATGGCTGACATCAAAGCAATGTTTCATCAGGTTAAGGTGTCAAAGGGGCATATTGACTATCTGCGATTCCTGTGGTGGCCCAACGGTGATGTGCAACGGGATCTTGCTGAATACAGGATGAAGGTACATCTTTTTGGAGCAGTATCATCACCCAGTTGTGCAAACTTCACATTGAGAAAGACTGCTGAGGACAACAAAGATAACTTTACAGCAGATGTGGTAGACACAGTTACAAATAACTTCTACGTGGACGATTGCCTAAAATCCATGCCCTCTGAGTCAGAAGCAGTAAAAATGGTAGGAGACCTGATTGCTCTCTGTCGAAAGGGAGGATTTATGCTGTCAAAGTGGATCAGCAACAGCCGTGCAGTATTAGCATCCATTCCACAACAAAGCAGAACCAAAGAGACCAAGGACTTGGACTTGGATAGGGACAAGCTACCAATGGAAAGAGCACTGGGATTGCACTGGTGTGTTGAAACGGATGTGTTCAAGTTCAAAATTGCTGCACAAGAACGACCATATACAAGACGTGGCATCTTGTCTGTTGTCGGCTCTATATACGACCCCTTGGGATTTCTGGCACCATTCACCCTACCAGCCAAACTGATCATGCAGGAGCTTTGTAGGAAGAAACTTGGATGGGATGAAAACATACCACAAGCTTTAGTTCACCAATGGTCAGGATGGCTAGCAGACATCAATAAGATGGCAGAGTTTCAAGTGGACCGGTGCATGAAGCCAACAAGCTTTCGTCATGTCAGACATGCACAACTGCACCACTTTTCTGATGCTAGTGAAAGCGGCTACGGCACTGTTTCATATCTAAGACTGGAGAATGATAACAAAGAAGTGCATGTTTCATTCATAACAGGAAAATCCAGAGTGTCACCATTGAAACAAGTTACAATTCCCAGAATGGAACTTACAGCAGCAGTCCTGGCTGTCAAAATCGACACAATGCTGAAGAACGAATTACAGCTGCAACTGGACCAATCCGTCTTCTGGACTGATAGCACTACCGTGCTAAAATACATAAAAAACGAAAACAAACGCTTTCAAACATTTGTAGCAAACAGGATCTCTTATAAGGGATGCCACGGATGTATCACAATGGAGGTATATTGGAACAAAGGAAAATCCTGCAGATGAAGCCTCTAGAGGACTAAAGGCAGACCAATTCTTAAACTGTAGGAGATGGATCAAGGGACCTGAGTTTCTCTCCAAGCCAGACAGAGAATGGACAAACTCTCCTGTGGATTCAGATATCCCTGGCAATGATCCAGAAATCAAGCAGGACATCACAATGAACGTCATTGTCAAAGATTCATTGAGCCCCACAAACTCTCTGATAAACCACTTCTCATCATGGAGAAAACTGAAGACTGCTGTATCCTGGCTTCTTAAAGTAAAAACGACACTCTTGAAGCTGATTCAAAGGAGAAAGGAGATTCAGACTACTGTGAATGGCTCTGAAAAGGATCCTAGAAGATTAAAGGTCGAAAGGAAGATACAGGCCTTTAAAGGAACACTCCGCAGACAATGTATATGTCCTGAAGATCTTGTTCAAGCAGAAAATGCAGTCATTTCTTTTAGTCAAAGGCAACGGTTCAAAGAAGAACTATCTTTACTAGAAGCTGGTAAACGTAATGTGAAAGGAAGCAGTTGCTTGTACAAACTAGATCCAATATTGGATCATGGACTCCTGAGACTGGGTGGTCGCTTGAAACGACTAGCAATGCCTCAAGAGCCCAAACATCCGATCATTCTCTCAAAGGATCTTCACATATCCACACTATTGTTACGAGATATTCATGAAGACCTTGGACATGGAGGAAGGAATCAGATGCTGTCTCGACTCCGTAAAAAGTACTGGATAATCAAAGCTAACTCTGCGGCAAGAAAGATTATATCAAACTGTACTGTGTGTAAACGGCATCGTGGAAAACTTGGAGAACAGAAAATGGCAGACTTGCCCTTGGAAAGGATTCTACCAGATACACCTCCCTTCACAAATACAGGAGTAGACTACTTCGGTCCTATTGAGATCAAGAGAGGACGAAGTCTTGTCAAAAGATATGGCGTAATCTTCACTTGCATGGCAAGCAGAGCAGTACATCTTGAAGTTGCATACGCACTTGACACAGACTCCTGTATCCATGCACTACGACAATTTATTTGTCGACGAGGTCAAGTTTCCTCTTTAAGGTCAGACAATGGCACAAATTTTGTCGGCGCAAATAGAGAGCTAAAGGAATCACTCAATGGTTTGAATCAAGACAGAATTCAGAGTGCTATGCTTCAGCGAGGGATAAGGTGGTATTTTAACCCCCCAGCAGGAAGCCATCACGGCGGTGTTTGGGAACGATTGATCCGTATGGTTCGAAATGTGCTGTGTTCTGTTCTAAAGCAACAAGTTCTGGACGACGAAGGATTGCAAACCTTTCTTTGTGAAGTCGAAGCGATTCTGAATGATCGACCAATTACAAAATCTTCTGACGATCCGATGGACCTAGAGGCCCTCACGCCTAACCATCTTCTTCTGATGAAAACCAAGCCAAAACTACCACCTGGACTCTTTGTAAAGGAAGACTTGTACATCAAACGCAGATGGAGACAAGTGCAATATATGGCAGATCTCTTTTGGAAAAGGTGGACACAGGAATACCTGCCTCTAATCCAAAATAGACAACGGTGGTTAAAGGAAAAAAGAAGCTTTGCTCCAGGTGACATTGTTGTAGTGGCTGATTCCACTGCTCCACGTGGCTCCTGGTTAATGGGCAGAATACTGGAGACAAAACCAGACGCACAAGGTATTGTGCGCACAGTTCGACTTCAAACCAAGAGCAACATCTTAGTGAGACCAATAACAAAGATATGTCTGCTCCAGGAAGCTGAGACATAAAGAACAGCAAAGACCGATGACCCTTAAAATAAGGGAGAAGAAGAGAAGAAAATAAACTACAAATTCTTTAAGAATTACATGCACACACATACACACCTTTTGTATAGCTCCTTTATTATTTATTGGTAATTGTCTTTTTTCCCATACTAAAGCCAATTAGGGGCCGGTGTGTAGGAGCCATTTTGTGGGTGATGTTGGTGTGTCAGTTTATTTAAGTTATATGTATAGTGCAATATTATTTATGAACACTGGGTGGCGGGGTTTAGCTGCACCGGGTGTATATAAGGAGGTCATAGGTGACAGGAGGGGGGGACACAGTAGGAGAAGAGCATACCGATTCCACCAGCCCGGCAGATGCTCATAGAATCACTAGAACGCTAAATTAACCCTGGTATGTAAAGACAAATAAACATCATCATAAACCACAACTAAGGACTGGAAAATCATCTGTTTGTGTCTGCATCTGGATCACTTTTCAACCCTTCTGTGAAAGTAACGGCAAAAATATATAGGACATAGGAAAAGGAAATTGCCATTACAGGTGGTACTACATGCATACATATCTAGTAATCAAAATCATTGTATCTACTAAGTAGTACTAAGTAGGCTCGAACCTGTATGGCTGAATTCCCCCATCCAATCTCTTCATATTGCTCAAAACTTCTTCCTCGGCTGACGAGTCCGAACTCAAATACTCCATGTTTTCGTGTGTTTACAAAGTGAACGCATGGATGACGTCACGACCATCACGTGACTACTGAAAATGGGCAAAATGGCAGCGGCCTGACGGAATATACAGGTTTTGATAAAAAAGAGCTATAAAATCATTATTTACCGGGGAATATCGCTGATTTCTTCAGGGTATGGTTTAAACATAATGTTTCACTAAATACTGAAGTTTTGATTAATTATCTAATGAGTGGAGCATTCCTTTAAGGATTGCATCAAAGTGAATCAGGGCTGAGAGGAAGGATAAACATAAAGGGTATCTTGGCAGCAAGAGTCAGAGTAAGAAGGCAAAGAAGACCCAACAGACCTCTGCACCGAAGGTCATAACATCTAGGCCACTGCCAAACACCTTACTCGTTGCCATCGATGTACTTGGCATCTCCATTCCCAGTCCACCGTCAGCAGCCTCCAGCCTCCTCTTCTTTCAGCAGTCATCACCTGCAGCCGTTGCCAGCACCAGCCTCCTCCAGCAGCAGCACCCTCCAGCAGCAGCACCCTCCTCCAGCAGCAGCACCCTCCTTCAGCAGCAGCACCCTCCAGCAGCAGCGCCCTCCTCCAGCAGCAGCACCCTCCTTCAGCAGCAGCAGCCTCCGCCAGCAGCAGCAGCAACAGCCATATGAGGCTGACATATGAGGCTGAATAAAAAAAAAAGTGCTAATTATTTTTTTTTAAGTGTTTATTTTGTTAAAAATAAACATTTTGGATGCATGACCATGTTTTAGGCTCATCCTTCATTCACTGCTGTAGAGTAGCCTATTCAGTAGGCTATTATTTTTTTAAGACTGAATAATACCTTTGAAGAACAATCATTAAACTAGTGTGTATACTACAATACAAAGGAATCTATCCTAGCATGCCATCAAGCATTAAAAAGTAGCGCTAGGCTAGTTGTACAGTACAGATGAGTTAACACGGAACAGTACAAAAAAAAACTATGTACAGTCAACATGTCACATAATGAAATGTTAGTATATCCCAAAATTAAATAAAATATTAAATAAAATATTTATCACAAACGCCACCTCATTTCTACTAGTGCTAGCAGTTAAGTCATATCATACAGAAAAAGCCGACAAAGGATGGCTGACACGGTCAGGTTCAGCAGATAAAAACCAAAATAACAATAAAAACACATAATCAATCTAAATCCTGCTTGTTAGTTACCCAGCATCATTGATATATAAGCTGCTAGCGATTCATTACTGAAATCTTACCTTCAAAGCTGACGAAGTCGCGCTAGCTAACTAGCAGGCAATGCTAGCAAAATTGGTTGTAACAACCAAGATAAAATATAGATAATTACGCTGTGCATATACAAATGAAGACCAGTATAAGCATCATAAAGGGCCTCTGATACAATATAGACAGTTGACAATTCAAAAGAGTTCGATATTTCAGCAACTTACCTCTGGAATTAATCGACGCGCCGTAATGTAAGTGAATGAGGTCCAACGCCCAAATGACAATATTTGGAACTATTTCGATGTCCATACCCCGGAAGTAGGCGCCGCCATTTTTTACAACGGAGGTCTGTGGGAGTGTCGTAACTCTTAGTATCTCTAGGGCTCTGGATTAGACTACACAAATGTATCTAATACACTTGCAGTGCAGAGTGTATACTATGAATTGTAAAGTGCAATATCCTGTCCCATTGTCAAAGTTGTTAAAGCGTATTTGTCACTGCTCCTCACAGCTGGATCAGATGCTGATGCTGAGGTCAGCAATGGACTCAGACCAGGACAGTGTATCAGCAGATTCCGTGCTCATAAAAAACAAGGAGAGAGCTTACAGTCAGAAACTGCAGGCATACCAGGAGGCCCAGCTGAGACAAGTGGAACTTGTTCAGAAGCTTCAGATCAAGGTGACCATGTGAATCCTTAAGTTGTTACATGAAAAGTTCCTTTGGCTCAAGTGTGCATCTTGTGTTTTTTCAAACAAGGTTCTTCAATACAAGAAGAGGTGTGCGGAGCTGGAAGGACATGTGCTGAAGAAGACCTCAGAGTCCGAGAACATGAGGTTGTTGGTACGTCTTGACTGTAGCATCACCTTCAAAGCATCAGCGTTGCTAACATATAAATATTCAATCCAAAGTCTAAAGGGCCTGCTCGGGTCCTCTAGAGCAGTGGTTCCCAAACGGTGTGCCGCGGCACACTGGTGGGCCGTGAGGCAAGTCCGGGTGTGCCGTGGGATTTTGTGACAACCATACGTTATTATTGCAATATACAACTACACAAAAATAATTATTTAATTTACTATATCAGTACTTTGTAGGTTTATATGTACGTAAGCTGCGCGACTTGCACGTCCACATCTCCACGTGCAGTGCTGCATAAACATGGCTGAGTCAGCGATAACTTTCGAGGGGTGGAGGTATGCCCATTATTTTGAGTTCGTCCGAAGAATAGACAGGAATGTGACGGTGAGGTGCAAACTGTGTCCAGGCCAGAAGCTGTTATCCACTGCTGGAAACACCACGTCAAACCTCAACAAGCACCTGCAAAGAACACATGCTAAGGTGAAGCTACCGCACACGCTATTTGTTGTTTGTTTATATCACGTAGTCTGTTCTTCTTCTCTGTCTTCCGGTTGTTGCCTGTTTTGAATGACAAATACACACTACCGCCGTCTGCTGGTAAGGAAAGTTATTGCCACTCACGCATGCGCAGTTCGTACGTGCTCGGCGAGTAAAGTAACGAGTTACTTTATGTAGATAGTAACAAAGTAGTGTAATATATATTTTTAAAAAGTAATATGTAATATAGGCCTATTCATTTTTTTTAGTAACGACCCCATCTCTGGAGTTGGCGTTCTCTACTCTGGTTTACATGAAGAACAACAGGAAGTCACGGCTCTCTGTTGAACAGGACTTGCGAGTGGCCCACTCCTCAGTGCCACCAAGGATTAAAAAATTCTGAGCGCCCCGACAGGCACATGTATCTCACTCATTTGTAAGTCGGCAAAATATTTACAATAGCACATGTTTCAATGCTGATTGCTGAAATGTTACATTTATAATTTGTAGTTCAGGACCATGGACAATGCAGCTTCCTTGCATTGACAGTTGTCTGTGCTGAATTTCTGCTGAGTTTCCTTTGCCTCATTTTTTATTTTGTGACCTGTCTGGTTTAAATGAGTGTGTTGCTGCTTTGATGAAGCCTAATTTGATAAAGTTTCAAATTCATTTCTGAAATATTTCGTTAATAAATATTTCATGAGTAATATAGTTGTCTTGGTCACATTTTATTTGGCATTAGTAAATAATTATGCACATTTACAGATATTTTACATGATATGAGTGATAACACGTGTTATAAGGGCTATTTTGCACAATAGGTGTGCCTTGAGATTTTTACTTGTCCTTTGGTGTGCCTTGGGCACAAAAAGTTTGGGAACCACTGCTCTAGAGGCCAATCAGCATTATCACAATTTCAATACGTTACAGCATTCACAATACTATACAAATCAATGGTAAAGTGCTCAACTCATGTTTAACGTCTGTCTGCCAACATATCTTTTTTCTTATTATTTTTGCTTTTTTAATGATATTATATGATATATTATGTCTAAATTATATATTTTATGTCTACAATACACACAACTTAACTAAACTATATGTTCTCATTCATAACACTCCGTTCGATGTCTCACTATGGGATGCGCCTCAACGCGTATGCAAACAGAAGCATCAATCTCATTACGCCAATCCTGATTGGCTGGTGATCTTGACGTCAACGTCAGGGAATCCACCCACCCTTTAAGTAGCTTGCGCTACGTCGCAGCGTCATTCAAACACCTCTTCTCGCTTCAGAGCACATCTCGAATATCAGTAGCCGGGCTAGCTTAACGGTCCACAGACTGAACCCAAGCTAACATTCGGTCGACGGGCGCTTGCCGGTTACTTTTTTGCTTTGCAGAAGAATTGAACAAATATTAACACACCAGTTAATATTGTAATCTGCCCCGCCGTTTTTTCTTTCGAAATAACGGTAAGGTTTGATTTTTTCTTCAAACAGTAACATACCTGTTGCTAGTTTATCCCTCTGCGCCAACACCACGGCGAACGGGGACGGACTCTTCTCTCCCTCACACCAGAGGAGACGGAGATAAGAAAAATATTGACACACCAGTTAATATTTTTTAAAGAAAAAAAAAAATCTACCCCGTCGTTTTTTCCTTTCGGAATAACGATAAGGTTGGATTTTTTTTCGGTAACATACCTGTTACTAGCTTGTCCCTCCGCGCCGACACCCAGGCAAACGAGGATGGACCCTTCTCTCCCTCACACCAGAGGAATCGGAGGCTCGGCTCGGAGGCTGCGGGTTTAGGATCTCGGGCACGGACTCACACTAGGTCTGCTCGTCCTGCCTTGGACTGGAACACGCCCAGGAAGCTATCGATACCCCCGGTTCGTGCGGACATTGTGCCCGCTTCACCATCAAGAGCCTCCGCCGACGGCTAGCGCGCCAAGCTAGCCTGTCAGGACGGGACCCCTTCATGTCCGTGGATTCGCCGACCGGCAATCGGGACATGGTGGCGACCGCCGTGGAGATTGAGCCCCGCGCTGTGTCAGGCTGGGGCTCAACAACGGCGGTAGCCGCGGACCCAACTCCCAACTGGACCTCACCATGGTTCCACCCGCGGAGGATGTCCTACTGTTAACATGTAATCTCTTTGCGCCTATACTACTGGCCTTACGGTAGTCTAGGTTGCCCTCTTGAGACTGTGAAACGCATGCGCAGTTATTCTGTGTCGACCTGGAGCATGAGGTCCACTCTTCGTATATGGCTCTGTATTGGTGTTATGCACGTTGATTGAATAAACCAAGTTAACAGAAGATAAACGTCGTGTTTATTTGTAGTAGACTAACATTGGTAGCAGAGGATGGTTAGCAGAAGATGGCTACTGCTAACTGCAAAGTTCCACCGAAGTTCGACGAATCCCGACCATACGAGTGTTGGAAAAATTAAATCGCCATTTGGAAGCTGGTTACTGAACTTGATAAGAAGAAACAAGCCCTCGCCGTTGTCCTGGGGCTGGAAGGAAGGGCAAGGGACATCGCCATGGAAACACCCGCTTTGGATTTGAACAACAACAATGGTATGGACACACTGCTAGCAAAACTAGATGGCATGTTTCTCAAAGAAGAGAGAGACCGCGCATACGATGCTTACTCTTTTTTTGACTGTATCAAAAAGGAGAGCTCCGTGTCCATGGCGGACTATGTGATTGACTTTGAACAGCGATACAACCGAATGAAAAAGTACGACATGACTCTTCCTGACGCCGTGCTAGCTTTTAAACTTTTGGACACGGCTTGTCTAGACGAGAAAAATAGACAAATGGCGCTGACTGCGTGTACAGATTTAACGTTTGCTGCAATGAAGTCCGCGCTGAAGAGGATCTTTGGAGGGAGAGTGCAAGGCGGCACATCAAACGGAATACACGTTAACGATGAAGCGTTATTCACAGCGCAACGCTCACAAGGAAGATTCAGACGTCCAACAACGCAGCAGTTTGGACAAGTTGGACAACAAAGGCAACCGTCACAGGGTACCAACCCACTGGATAGGTTCGGTAAGAGATCAAAATGTGCTATATGTCAGAGCACGTTCCATTGGGCTAAAGACTGTCCTCACAAGAGTAGCGAACAAGTAAAGCTAACTGAAGATCCAACAAAGGTAGAGGAATGTGACATTACACTGTTTACTAAAGCCTCACTGTCTGAATCAGAGGTATTTCTAACTGAGTCTTTAGGGACGGCTATCATTGACACTGCATGTACCCGCACAGTGTGCAGAGAAAAATGGTTGGACAGCTTCGTCGCTGATCTCAGTCAAAGTCAAGTGAACCAGATTGTGAAAAGTGAAACTCCAAGCTCCAGACCATTCCGTTTTGGAGATGGAAATATAGTGCATTCCTCCAGAATACTGAAACTGCCTGCCAAAATAGGACGGACAAAATGTCGAGTGGAAACTGAAGTAGTCAAAGCTGATATCCCACTACTTCTGAGTAAGACTTCACTGAAAAGGGCAGGAACCATCTTGGACATGGAGAATGATAGAGCTGTGATGTTTAAACAGAATATCCCTCTTGAACTCACCAGTTCAGGACACTACTGTATAGATATCAGAGACAAGGACACAGGAATGAATCAAATTGAAATTAAAGATGTGGTCCTTACAGTCACAGAAAACAGCCAGAATGAAGATGAGGTCCTTACAGTCACAGAAAATATGACCTCAAATGAGAAACACAAAGCTCTCCTGAAACTACACAAACAGTTTGGTCACGCCTCCGCAGAAAGACTACAGCGACTCCTCCGCAGTTTGGGAAATAAAGACAAAGATTGTGACACTATTTTACAACAAATAGTACAGGAATGTGACATATGCCAGAGATACAGCAAGACCAAGCCGAAGCCTGCTGTGGGCTTGCCTCTGGCTTCAGAGTACAATGAAAAAGTGGCAGTGGACCTGCACGAGTTGGAACCAAGTTTATGGTATCTCCACATCATTGACCAATTTACACGTTTCAGCGCTGGAAGCATTGTGAAAACAAAGAACTCCTCTGTGATGGTGAACTCTTTCCTTCATACATGGATCAGCGTCCACGGCCCACCACGGAGACTTTACAGTGACAATGGAGGAGAATTCAACAATGCAGAGTTCCGTGACATGGCAGAGAACTTTAACATTGAGACAAAAACCATGGCAGGATACAGCCCCTGGAGCAATGGGCTACTGGAGAGACACAATCAGACCCTCACCGACATCATCCAGAAGGTCAGACGGGAAAATGGATGTGACTGGCAAACAGCCCTAGACTGGGCTCTCATGGCTAAGAACAGTATGCTCAATGTGCACGGTTACAGTCCTCATTAACTGGTGTTTGGCCAGAACCCCAACCTTCCTTCTGTACTGGTTGATAAACCACCTGCGCTAGAAGGTACCACCATGAGTGCGAGAGTAGGAGAGCACATTTCAGCCTTGCATGCCTCTAGAAAAGCATTTACTGAAGCAGAGTGCTCAGAAAGGATAAGACGAGCACTACGTAAGCAGCTCAGACCCACAGATGAGAAATATGAGATGGAGGACAAGGTGTATTACAAACGAGCTGAATGCACTGAGTGGAAAGGACCAGGGATAGTTATTGGTCAGGATGGGGCTGTTGTTTTTGTGAGACATGGTGGTTGCCTAGTGAGAGTGCATCACTCTAGGCTTTCCAAGGTGAACACAAAGGTTAATGAAGAGCAAATGGTACAAAATGATGCTGACACAGAAGCAGGAAGTGAGCAAGGTATAAACAATGCAACTGGTAGTTTAGACAGTGAGCAAAATACAGAGAATGAACAACAATTCGGTGACAGGGAAGCCAATACAAGTGAAGCGATCGATCCTCCAAACACTTTGAGTAGCGTAACACAAACTGAAATGGCGCATAGGCCTAATGCCCATAATAATCCTGCCCCTTCTGCAGGTGTGAGTTTAAAAACAGGACAGACTGTAACATATATGAACAGAGGTGACAATACTCTACTTAAAGCAAGAGTCTTAGGGAGATCAGGCAAGGCTACGGGGAAATATAAAACCTGGTATAACATGCAACATCTAGAGAATGATGGTAGTGATGGGCAAAAGGAATCAATTGATATCTCACAGGTTGATAATCTCAACATTGAAACAGAAGACAGAGAAGCTGATGTACTTGTAACCAAAGACATCTCATTTGATGCAGCTAAACAGGAAGAAATAAAGAACTGGCACAATAATAATGTATTTGAGGAAGTTGAAGATGCAGGGCAGAAATGCATTTCCACCAGATGGGTTTGTAGTCTTAAGGACACTCTCAAGGGTATAGTGCCTAAAGCCCGACTGGTTGCCAGAGGTTTTGAAGAGCTGAATATTCAAGAGTTACCGAAAGATTCCCCCACATGTGCCACAGATTCACGTGGGGTGCGTTCACACCTGCCTTGTATAGTCCGATTGAATCGAACCCTGGTGCGTTTAGCCACTTGGTGCGGTTCATTTGGGTCGGTGTGAACACAATCCGAGACCTCTTAAGTGAACTAAACAACCGGACTCTGGTCCGCTAAAATAGGTGGTCTCGGAGCGCTTGCTTGCGAACTCTGGAGCGGTTCATTGCTAGTGTGAACGCAGTCCGCACCAAAACATAGGAAGCATAGTATTTACGTGTCACAAGAACGCGAATGTCTTCAAAATCTTTAGCGAAAGTCTTTCAAGACATCCGCGGTTGTTTAGTTAAAGAGTGAAGCAGAATGAAGTGTTGAACAGTGTCGTGTAAAGTAAACATTCTCCGTCAGCTACATAAAAGTAAGAACACCTGTCGTCGGTGAAACGCCCCTCCTTACTGCAGAACGTCTCTCATTATATGCGTTTATAATGTTTTTTTAACGGACGTTGTCTGATGATATAATCATATGCGCGGGCCGCTAGTGTCTGTTGATCTTCAGATTAACAGCAGCATGAGAATAACCTGCCGAAAGTGCCGATGCTCCATGGTGGAAGCTCCGGTAGAAATTGCCGGGATTTGCGTGTTTACCCCCTTAATGTCTGACCAATGGTTGAACAGCATTTCCGTGCACATGACTTGTGTTTAAAGTTTATAGTCCTTCTGAAAAATGAAACAATGTAACGAACTGTCGTCTGGTGCGCACCTGAAAACGGACTATTAGGTGTGAATGCACCCTGAGACTTATGTTATCAGTGATATGTCAAAACCAGTGGGAAGTCCATTCTATGGACATCAAATCTGCATTCTTGCAGGGTATGGAGCTATCCAGGGATATTTATATCCGCCCCCCTCTAGAGGCAGGATGTCAACATGTTGTATGGAAACTAAAGAAATGTGTATATGGTCTTGCAGATGCATCACTATATTGGTACAACAAAGTGAAGGAAATCATGCTGAGTACTGGTGGTAGAGTGTCACAGGTGGATCCGGCAGTCTTTTACTGGTTGGATGAGCAATGTAAGGTCACTGGGGTGCTTGCGTGTCATGTAGATGATTTTCTTTGGGCAGGCTCATCAAACTTTTCATCCAATGTGATCCCCCAACTGCAGTCTGCATTCAAGGTTGGGCGTGAGGAGCATGAAAAGTTCTCCTATGTAGGAATGGATTTGGTAACTGTTAACGGTGAAGTTCAGGTACATCAACAAAGTTATATCGAGAACCTGGAGCCTATTTCCATACAAGCAAGTCGGGCCACACAGAGAAATGAACCCCTCAACGAAACTGAGAGAGAGCAGTTACGATAAAAAATAGGACAGATGCTATGGGTTGCTAAACAGACAAGACCTGATGTAATGTTTGATTCATGTTGTTTGGCAACAGTACAGTCTGTTCATGATGCTAATAAGATCATCCGTAAGCTAAAGTCTGAAAAGGTGACACTCAGATTTCAACATCTGGGAAACAGTGATGCTTTGAACTTGATAGTTTTCAGTGATGCTTCATCTTGTGAGGTACACAGGGAGGTACTTTTATAACACTTATGGGAAAAAGAGGGAAGTTTTCCCCCCTCTGTTGGCATTCAAAGAAAATCAGACGAGTGGTTCGCAGTACCCTTGCAGGGGAAACTCTTGCCATGTCAGATGGGGTAGACAATGCAATTTTTCTAGCCACACTATTTTCTGAGCTCACTACTGGAAATGCTGGACTGAATGCACCCCCTGTACTCTGTGTGACTGATAACCACTCTCTGTTCGATGCGCTCAAGTCCACAAAACAAGTCACAGAGAAGAGACTCAGGTTGGAAATCAGTAGCATTAAGTAGTAGACCCTCCAGAAAAACGCGGGCAAAAATCCTTGATTATGCGGGCTAAAATCCTAGATTATGCGATTAAACATGCGGGGTTTTATGTGATTTTATGTGGTGAAATTGCAGTGAGTTGCGAAATATGCGAAATATTTTTGTTTAAATATTGGGCTGTCTTATTTATTCTCTCTCACACACAACCTGCCATTAACGTTAAACCCCTTTACTATTCAATTAAACACATTCAATGTTTATTTATTGTGAACGCAATAGGGCTATTTTCATCACACACACACGCACACACGCACACGCACACACACTTCTCCGCCTCATTCTGTTTTCATTTACTCGTTCGTTATCTGACCAGCTTCAATCTTGTAGGCTTCTCACCCGTTTCTTGTAGCCCTCGAAAAGGTTTTGGAGGTTGATGCCTCGGTGAACGTGAGTTGTTTGATTGATTGCTGCTGCGGACAAGAAAGCCAATCAATCAATGTTTATAGCCCAATATCACAAATGTTACATTTGTCTCAGTGGACTTTACAGTTTGTACAAAATATCAGTATGACAATACGACACCCTCTGTCCTTAGACCCTCACATTGTACAAGGAAAAACTTCCGGAGAAAACCCACAGTTTAAAGGGAAAAATGGGAGAAACCTCAGGGAGAGCAACAGAGGAGGGATCCCTCTCCCAGGACGGACAGACGTGCAATAGATGCCGTGTGTAAATTGAAAAGATAATACATTTGCAACATAGGTAGTCCAAATGTTTGGAAATGCATGTGTGTATAATAGGAAGATGAATCCACGAGGATATCCATCCAGGACCTATGATCCAGGACCACAGCCACGACTCAAGATCCAGGGCTCGCGATCCAGGACAGAGGAGCGCAGGATCATCCATGACTCCGGATCCCGGCGTATATAGACACCAAAAAGAAAGACATTTGGGGAAGCTGGGTTAATCGGAACATGAGAGTACACAGGTATAGACAGAGAGAAGGAAGAAGTAAGATGCGGAAAGCATGTTCGAATGTTTGAATGAATCAAAGTGGGTCGTCACCGTGGATTTTCTCTTATGCTCCAACACACAGTTGCACGGGGTGCAGAATAGTTTCCCCCCACTTTCGTGCAAGACATCGGGGTACTGCTTTGCCCGGTCTTTAGCAGAAATGTTCGTCGGTAAATGAGATGGATTAGATTTTTTCATCTTGGTGTTTTCTCTCTTGTGTGAGTTCCACACGTTCACGCTACGGTGTTGTTTACCTTCTGTGATGCGCGAGCTGATGACGTCGCGTCGTCATCATCATCATCACTTCACGTCAAGACGAGTTAACTTTTTTTCCCCTCAACTTTGTGTGGAAAAATGCGGGGATTATGCAGCCTTTTGATAAATATGCGGCCTTTTAAAAATCAGCGCCATTTTGCTGATTATGCGGTAAATTCTGCGATTGCAGAATCGCGTTTTTCTGGAGGGTCTAATTAAGGGGCTCATACAGAGCAAGAGGATCAAGCAGGTGCGTTGGTCAGACACAAAATCTCAGCTCGCTGACTGTCTCACAAAAAAAGGAGCTTCGGCTCTTGTGCTCTTAAAAGCACTCAGTGAAGGACAATGGGATCTGGGTTCAAGTGTCTGTTGAAATGGAACATTGAAAACACCTTTGTTTATGTATTTATTTCTTAAATGTTTCCCTAATTTATGTTGACTACTCAGGGAATTTAAACATTTTTGTTTTAAGTCACTCTATGATTGTTTTATGATTCATGCAATGTAAAGTTGTTTTTGTTTTGTTTATTTCTTTAAAAAGATAGAATGAGATTGTTAACATGTAATCTCTTTGCGCCTATACTACTGGCTTTACGGTAATCTAGGTTGCCCTCTTGAGACTGTGAAACGCATGCGCAGTTAGTCTGTGTTGACCTGGAGCATGAGGTCCACTGTTGGTTAATGGCTCTGTATTGGTGTTATGCACGTTGATTGAATAAACCAAGTTAACAGAAGATAAACGTGTGTTTATTTGTAGTAGACTAACACTACAGCTGGATTATATGGAGGAGGATGAAGAGGATGCCTCTGAGTTCCTCTTATCCGACTCGGATGAGCACGAAGATGACATCTTCGTTTCATCTGCCCAGGCTGCCAAGCCGGAGGCGATGTCCGCTCCCCCGGGCGAAAGCACACCAGCTTCGCCCTGCCTCAGTATGGACTTGCAGGCCGTGTGCCTCCAAAGCATGGAGAAGCTCGGTCTGCTCCGCATGCCGCCCATGGAACCGCTGGTGGCAGCCCACCTCCAACCGCGGCTGGCTTCGGCACCGAGCAGGAACCCCACGCTACCGGCAAAGGCAGACAGCTTCCAGTCAGCAATGACCGAACAAGCCTATAAAGCCGCAGCTTTGTCCTCCAGGGCGCTCAACGTCTCCTCGCTGCTGACCGCCTACCAGGCGGAGCTCTGCGAGGACATGACGATCAAACCTGAGCCTGCCGTGTGGGACGAGATCGCAGCGATCACGGACATTTGCCTCCGTGTGCAGCGCTGTGCAGTCCAAGCCTCGGGCAAAGCACTGGGGATAATGGTGGTACAGAAGAGAGCCAGGTGGCTTCCCCTGACGAACCTTCCAGACCGGGAAAAAGAGGACGTCTTGGACATGCCTATTGTTCCCGAGGGCATATTTGGCTCCGCTCTAGCTTCGATGCAGCAGCGGTGTGAATCCAAAAAGAAGGAGGATGAGGCTCTCCAGCTTTGTCTTCCCCGAAGGGTCCAGCCACCGCCTTCAACGGCCCCGCGGCAGTCCTTCGCTCAGGCTGCCTCACGTCCTGCCCGTTTCAAGATCCAGAAATAGCAGAGGCCACAGCCCGCCCCAGGTCTCCAGCCCAGACACGAGGCGAGGGCGAGCTGAACAAGAAAGTCTCCGGTTCCGGCAGCAGCCGCTCAGGCACAGCTGGCCCAGACTTTCAGCCACCAGACGAGGAAGAAGAAGAGGGCGGCCTGACAGCCTCCTCTCCTCTCCTCTCCTCGATAAAGGAGCTGGAAGTTCCCTGTTCTCCAGCTCCAGAACACGTTCCAGTGTTAGATGCTCATGTGTTTCCGGGGTGCAACCATGCCCCCATCTTCCCACCGCCTCGAGTGATGTCAGAACGTCATCCTCAAGTTCGTGCCATGAGAGAAATGGACTTAACATCAACGACAGCAAGCTCCGCTGCTCGTTTAAGTCACACAAACACATGTCATCACTATTGTCTTTTATTCCAAGTATTTCCTCGTTCCCAAACGGGGAGGGAACGGGATTCGGCCTATACTAGATTTGAGGACTCTGAACAAATATCTCAAAAGATACAAATTCAGAATGCTCACTCACACATCTCTGTTGCGTCTCGTGCGCCAAAACGATTGGTTCACACTTCACATCAGTCGACCTGCAAGACGCGTATTTCTACATCCCAGTATATTATACACACAGGAAATATCTGAGGTTCGCCTTTCAGGGTGTCTGTTATGAGTACAGAGTACTTCCCTTCGGTCTGTCTCTCAGCCCACGAGTGTTTGTACGGTGTACGGAAGCCGCGATAGCCCTGTTAAGACAACAGGGTATTCACCTGGCAACTTATCTGGACGATTGGCTCCTTCTCGCACAGTCGGAGCAAGAGGCTATTACGCAGACGAATGTCCTCGTAAAACACCTGCTCGACCTGGGTTTCGTAATAAACACAGAAAAGAGCATGTTGTCCCCAGCCCAGACTGTACTCTTCCTGGGCCTACGCCTGAATTCGGTGCCCTTTACAGCCCGCCTGTCAGCAGAGAGAGTGAAAGCCTTCAGGGCTTGCCTCGCTCATTTCCAGCCACGCAAATACGTTCTCTTCAGATCATGTCTGCGGTTACTGGGGCTCATGGCGTCAGCCGTCCTGGTGGTACGACTGGGAGGCTTACACATGAGGGAGTTTCAGCGCTGGGTGGCTGCCCTCAAACTGGACCCCGTGCGTCATGGCGCGCGGAGAGTGATGGTCACTATGAAATGCGTCATGGCACTGCGCCACTGGCTGCACCCGACTTTTCTAGTACGGGTGTTGTCCTATCGCGGAAGGTGGTCACCACAGCATGTCTGACGGGCTGGGGGCGTATATACGAAGGTCGACCTGTGAGGGGTCTCTGGAGCAGAGACCTCCAATGGTCACACATCAATTATCTGGAGCTTTTATCGGTGTTCCTCACCCTGAAACGCTTTCTGCCTTTTCTCAGAGGACATCATGTCCTCGTGAGGACAGACAACACGACCACAATATCGTATATAAACCGCCAAGGGGGTTTGCGTTCTCTCCAGTTACACATGCTGGCACGCAAACTGATCTTATGGAGCTGCGGACGTCTCCTCTCTCTGAGAGCGACGCACGTACCAGGAGTGATGAACCTCGGGGCAGATCTGCTGTCCAGAGGTGCACCACTATATGCAGACTGGACTCTACATCCAATAATTGTGAGTCAGCTGTGGGTGTGTTACGGCCGGGCCGCGGTGGATCTGTTCGCATCAAAAGAAAACGCTCAATGTCAGCTGTTCTTTTCAATGCGCGATTTAAACGCACCGTTAGGCGTGGACGCGCTCGCGCACGCTTGGCCTCCGGTCCTTCTGTACGCGTTCCCACCCCTGGCTCTGATACCCCCAACTCTAGCCAGAGTGAGAGAACAACGCCACACACTTATCCTGATAGCTCCGCACTGGCCCGCAATGTACTGGCTGGCAGAGATATATCAGCTGCTGTGCGGGCAGTCGTGGCAGCTCCCACTACGCAGGGACATACTGTCTCAGGCGGGGGGGACGATTTTTCACCCACACCCAGAGCGCTTGGCACTATGGGCCTGGCCCGTGAGTGATATAACCTGAATACAGTGGGACTCCCTCAGAAGGCGATAAACACTATTCAGAGTGCAAGAGCTTCCTCCACCAGGTCCCTCTATGACTGTAAGTGGAGGGTGTTTGAGGAGTGGTGCCTTCAAAAAGGACACATCTCTTTTCAATGTCCTGTCGGGGTGATTCTATCATTTCTACAGGACCTGATTGATAAACACAGAGCTTTCTCTACGATCAAAGTGTACCTGGCTGCTTTTGCTGCATGCCATGTGGGCTTTGAGGGAAAGACGGCTAGCCAACATCCCTTGGTCTGCCGTTTTATGAAAGGGGCTCGCACCCCATTAACATTGAGGCATTTCCTCCGCCGCTGTGTTCCTCTGAGGAACAGCGGCCGAATTTGCTGTGCCCAGTCCGTGCTTTACGCACCTATATGGACAGGTCAAGAGAGTTTCGATGCAATGACCAATTCTTTGTATCCTGGGCTAACCCTCATAAGGGCAAGCCCGTTACCAGGCAACGGCTCTCCCACTGGATTGTGGAAGCGATTGCTCTGGCTTATACGAGTCAGGGTTTGCAGGCACCAACGGGCCTGCGTGCTCATTCTACTCGTGGACTGGCTACATCCTGGGCTTTGTTCAAGGGTGTTTCCATCCAAGACATTTGTGCAGCAGCGAGCTGGTCCTCACCGCTCACTTTTGTCCGCTTTTACAGGCTAGATGTCTCTGCTCCAAGTGTGGCCCGCGCAGTGCTGGGCCCCGTGTTGAGACAGGGTTCTACCTGTTAAGTTCTGGTTGTTTTGGTGATTTTCGAGATAAGCATGTCTAGCAATACGGGAGTTTCAATATCCCATTGTGAGACATCGAACGGAGTGTTATGAATGAGAACTATAGGTTACTTACGTAACCCCAGTTCTCAGAGTAACATGAAGTGAGATGTCTCACCAGACGGCCCTTCTTGCTAAGGCGAAGCGAGAAGAGGTGCTTATTTTTGAATGACGCTGCGACGTAGCGCAAGCTACTTAAAGGGTGGGTGGATTCCCTGACGTAGACGTCAAGATCACCAGCCAATCAGGATTGGCGTAATGAGATTGATGCTTCTGTTTGCATACGCGTTGAGGCGCATCCCATAGTGAGACATCTCACTTCATGTTACTCTGAGAACACTTTTTAAACATGAACTTTTTATGTTCTATGAATGTATTTAATTCATTCAAATAGTTTTCTTGGCTGAGTGGCCTCCGCAGAGAATTTGAATTAGCAGATCCGCCACTGTAATTATGTTGCTTTACAAATATTGGTTAACTGCTAATTTACTTTTTCCTACCATACATTATATCAAAAATGTTTCGAGGATGCCAGCAGTGGTGTGTGTTTGTGTATTCAGCTGCAGGGCCACCTAGACTCAGCCCAGTGTCAGCAGCAGACAGAGCAGGATCTCAACACCACCATCCAGAAGAAGTGTGCTCAGCTGGAGGAGGAGCAGCAGAGGTGAGAGATGGGCACCATGCACTGCAGCTGCACTTTATACAGCTTTTGTATTTGCGGTGCTAGAATGAAATGCACAACATTTCCAGAAATAATTATAATACGAAGCAGCAGGAAGTCGTTATTTGGATGCCGACTTTGAGCAGAAAATTAAGTACGAGCAATATTTTTACAATTTGCTTTTCGCTGTTTCTTGTTGAGAAGCTGAAATCAAGCCAACATATTTCTGAGAAATGTGTGGCCAGAGTTATTCCCAGCAGTTCCTTACTGTAGGTATTCCCGCTGCTCTCCCTGCCCGCTGCGGGGAGCCGGCAGAACCTGCCCTTGGCAGGTTCTGTCACTATCCAATTTGTCAGAGAAAAGTAGTTTGGCAATGTTGGCTTGCTTCTCCAAAGCATTTTAATGATGCTTCACACTAAATGTGGGCCAACCTCTGCAGCTAGGGCCAGGTTTCTATGCCCAATGATTTATAAAATGATGCAACTTTATTTGAAATTCCATTTGAACTGTCTAAAATATCACTCACAGCAGAGTTACCTTGCTCTATCCCCTTAAGCACTTTTTAATGCAGGTGCAATGTAGAGATTAAGTCTACAACTAGCACTATGGGTTTGCCTATTATTGGAATAACTGCTTTTCAGTTCCCTTCAAACACAATATATTTTCCATACTCTTGTTTTCCTATCAGGCACACACACAACCAAACATAGAAATGTGGTGTGCTTTACTGTAACAGGGTGTGTGTTTAGTGTGAGAATGACATTTTGGTAAATGACTCTACAAGCAGATCTGCTCGATATTAAGTCTAAGTTGACACAGAATTTTATATTTCATGTTCACCCTGTAAGTGTGGTTTGCAGGGGAGGATCTAAAGGCTACAGATTAAGATGGTTTAAGGGGGGAATTGCCAATTGGTCTTTAAATATCATAATGCTTATTATTTCCAGGTGGGCCAGCGTCAGCCAAGTCAACTATATGCTGCGGGAACAACTGGATCAGGCCGGCACGGTCAACCAGGGGCTAACAGAGAGCTTGTGGAAGGCTCGTGAAGATGTTGACTTAAGCGATTTGCGTCTGCGCAGAGAGCAAGAGGTGAGAAAAAACACAAACATTAACGCTTTCGTCAGGAAAAGCAACAGGGAAAGCTTAAGTGTATATATTTTCTGCATTTTGTGCTATTAAACTCCTTGAGTTGAGTTCACATGGGGTAGGAATTCCATTCATAGCCAGTTTTGTCAATTCATTCTCATTCCTTGTTCATCTCATAGCTATTCATAGAGTTGTTGTTTCCTGTAAAAACATTCCAACTGCTGAGGGGGAGGAACATTTTGTGCAAATAATCTTGAGTTGTGCTGTGAATGGGCTACGCCTGTTGATTCAGGGAAATACATGTATTTGTACATGTGTCATGGTGAGTCCAGGAGTTACAGTATTGCATCTGTTTGGGATCACAATAAAAATATGGGTGCCTTCATTTCTTATAGTCAGCCCTTACCACTCACCCTCCTTTGTCTCTCCCTCCTGTCTGCTACTCTCTGCAGATGTGCGCCTCCCGGCTGAGTCGTGAACAGGCTCGTGTCAGAGCACTGTGGCGCCAGGCTGCTTCCCTGCGGAGTACTTTCAACCAGCTAAGGACTTTCACTGACAGGTGAGCGTGGCGCTCTGCCATAATCCCTTCAGCTACTCCACAATAACCCCCACCTCTCTGGTGTCTCACACTCATGGCTGCAACCAGAATCCATCTCTCTTAGCCAGGGATCAAAGTGGAACAGGTCAACAGGGTCGTCAGTCCCCATTCTCTTTGTTTCCTCACTGGGGGGACTGAGGGCTTAAGGTGTCTAGCCTCACTCGTGAAATCATTCATCAGGACAAAGCTTGAGACCTATAATACATGGAGTCTATCATGTTGAAGCTCTGTAAGCACTACTGAAGAGTCATTTGCTTTAATATTGATTGCTCAGCTCACAGACAGCTGTAGAGTACTGTCATTTAAACCAAATACTTTTCAAAGTGAGGCCTGATGCCAGAGTTTAACCGCTGCAGAAATCTCTCCTTTTCAAATACTAACAGACACTTTTTTATTTCAACTAATGGTTCACAACTGTATGAACACAACAGCATGTCATGTCTCCTTGCCCTATTGGATCTTTCATACGTTATGAAAGATACATTCTGTAAATCTTGATGGACATTCATCTGTTCAACAGGACCCTGTCTGACATGCGCGGGGAGTGTGGCACTGCCAGCCGGCAGCTGCATGTTGCCTGCATGAACTTAGAGGCCAGAGTAACTCAGGAGAGCACCTCTAGTGGTGTGGAGATGTCAGCTCTGGAGAGCCAGCTGAAGGACAAGCTGAAAGAGGCCATGCAGCTTCAGGGTCGCTGGGATACGGAGAAAGTCAAACTTAACTCCAAGTAAAGTCATCTTCTAAACAATATGAGCTGTTTATTTTCAAGAGTTTCCTTCCTGATTTCTTTTTCTTAGAGCTGCATTTGGTATAAGGGCTGCTGGATACTTGGTTGAATGATACATTCATTGAATCCTTTTATCCCTAAATTAATCTATGAAGTATTTCTCACCATGAATTAGGGACCCAATTTTGACTTATTCAAGTAATTGTCCTAATAAATGTATAGCTCTGAAAAGCTAAGCAGTGAACTGCTGTGTACAAGGGCAGCAGCAAAACATATTTCAGCCACCCTAAAACCTCCAGACTCCTTTGACATAAACTGTCATTTTAACACACAATACATTAAAGTTGCTAGTTTAATTGCTGCATCGACAGGTTAGTTCATTTTTGAAGGGAAGTTTATAGTTCACCAAAATGCGTTCAATTCCCTGTGAGAAAGCGCTCTTTGAGAGAAGGGGGTTGTGGGTTATCTACAGTGCAATCGTTCTGATAAATTGCAAAATGAAATGTCTTCCTATGATTGAAATGAAAGCCAAATGTAATCCCCTACATAGAACATTAAACATTGTGCACATCAAGCTTTCTTCAGTGCCTACCGTCTTTTGCACTTCAGTCGGAAGGACTGCAGGAATGGGAGCGCCTTTATAATCAGAATCTGTGCTGTGTTTGATCTAATCAGAAGTCATTGGTAATCCCATGAATCTATGCAGAGAATATGATAGTGTTGATGTTCTGGTAGAGGAGGAGCACATGCCAGTCTTCATTCTGTGTGTGTACCCTGGATATTAGAACTGCCATGGAATGTTTAGAAGTAAATTAAAGACCTATCTTTTTCATTTGGTGTCTTTTTAGTGGATATAGTAGTATAACTTGTTTTTAATCATGTTTCTTATTCTTTATTTGAACTCATTGTTATTGTTTTTATATATATTTTCTAGCTCTGTAAAGCACTTTGGGCTGCATATTTAATAAAAGGTGCTATATAAATAACGTTATGTATAATTATTGATCTGTACAGAATCTTGGAGCTGACTGACACAGTGAAGCACCTCCGCAGCCAGAATAGTGAGAAGGACTCCAGCCTAAGCACCATGCAGATCAGTCTGGACAGGATGGTGGGTCCTTGGGAATCATGCCTGGGAGGTGGTAGATAGAAGGGTGGTTAAATTGGCTGTAGTCTGGACCCTAAGGCTTGATAAACTCCACAACTTCCTTGTCTAGAGGGCTGCAGTCTGGGGAATGTCAGGCTCTCTCTCTCTGTGCTGCTTATCTGACCTTAATGGTTCCCTGCTCAGGAGACGAGGAGAACAGAGGAGAAAGCAGAGATGGAGCTCCTCTACACAGAGACCCAGGCCCTCCAGAAGATGTTATTTCATGTTCACCAGGTCAGAGCAAAACCACACACTGAGATAACTATGATAGGATACGATACGATACAATTCGATAATACTTTATTGTCAGATCAAGTCTGAAATGTGACTTACATCACAGCAGCTCCATTTGCAACATCAACAAGGGCAGATATTTAAGACATGATACAAGGGAACCAACATTTGACATAACATCTCTGTAAAGACACATGTTCCAGCCCCTCTAACGTAAATTAGATCTGGGATTTAACTCTGTATTTCATTTGAGGATTGACTGTCGCACAAAAGAATGTTTCAGTCTGACCTTATTCAATCGCTGGACCCTGTATCTCTGATTTGATGGTAACAGTTGATATTCGCTGTTCAGAAAATGGTTGGGGTTAGAGATCATGTTGTTGGCTAGCCTCAATATGTTGTTTTATTTTCCTTGAACCTTCATTTACCCATGATAGTTCTCATGTTGTTATGGTAGGCTGATTCATAGAGTTTCTCAAAAGGTTGACCTAAAATCTTGAGCAGATTTTCAATTGGTTGAGGAGTTCTGACTTGAAAGCGGTGGACAAACACTTGTCCGATGTAGTATTGCAGTACTGTACTAAATCACAGATTCTCAGCTCATGCATCAGGTCCGCAAACAAGAGGACGGATGTTTTCAGATTCTCCTTTATTTTGTCTGTCATACCCAGGTGGGTGATGGCAGTGGATCTGAAAATGTGTCCTCCTCTCCTGTGAGGAACATCCTGATGGCTGTGCAGAATGGTCTCTCGGAGCACCAGAACCAGACACAGGTCCAACAAAAGCAGCTGCTCTTTACTGCTCTTTCTTTATTGTAGAGATTTTCTTTCTTTTACATTTGTATTTTTTATTGTAGACAAACAATAATATCAAAATTCATTATTTATCTTATTTTTATCTTTTTATCTTGTAATATACAGTGTTCTTATACCTTTTCATTCTGTAGTTGAACAGTTCACCAAAGTCATAACTTGTAATGTAAAACATGTACATTTTATTTGATTGAGATTAGATGAGAAAAATGTGTGAAGCAACTCTTTTCATGAGAATATGTAATATAAGATAATATGTAACCACTTTCTGTACTAACACGCCACACACAATTCACCTACATACATACATACATACATACATACATACATACATACATACACACATACATACATACATACATACATACATACATACATGCAGGACCTGCGTTGGCGTCTGGAAGTGGCTCTAGACCAGGAGGAAACTCTGCGTGATCACCTGCAGGAGAGAGACGCTGAGAGGAAAGAGCTGGAGCAGAAGGTCCTGGAAGTGAGGAGGGAAAGTCAGGAGGCTAAAACCGCTCTGGATGAAAGCCTCAGAGACAGCAACAGATACCGCTGCTCAGTGGAGCTCCTCTCCAGGTACACCATGATCATGCTCTTACTACGCTTTTTCTTGAATGTGATGCAGCTTCAACAGTGATAAAAACAACTTGCAGTAATAATTATGAGAATATTGCTTGGTTTTATGTTTTTCTAGGTAGAAAATATTCACTATTATCAGGGTTGAGTTAGATTACTTTGAAATGTGGACAGTTCTAGATGACATTGAGATTTACGTATTTAGTTACATTGTTGGATTACAAAAAATATGCAATCTTATCTTGGTACTTCTTCACTTTTACAAAAATAAAATAAAATGAAGCCTACTATACCATTTTGCAACATTTTCAATGCATATAAAATACATTGGCACATTCAGCATTTACAGTTGGACAAATCAAATGATGACCCTTACCAGGTGACATTAGTACTGGCTCAAACCACCCGAACAAAATTGCATACGTTTTCAAATGTAATCTGGGTTGATTAGTTCCTTATATTTTGTAATCTGATTATGTTTTCCCTAATAGTACCAGATTACTAATTGAAATAATAATAAAAGAAAGCATCACCAAAAGCAATATTTATACTGAAAGTGGATTTGTTGATATTGTTTTGAAGTGTTATTATTAGGAAGATGCTCATTGTGTAACAACTAACCTCAACATACTCTTTGTCTCTCTTTGTCCCTTCCTCACAACCTCGGGGTATCACAGTGAGAAGCTCAGCCTGGAGAATCTGCTCTCTGGGCTGCAGCAGGAGGTTGACTCCCAGCATGCCACGCTGGAGGTACTGCGAGGCTCAACGCTGGAGCTCCAGAGACAGCACGACCTCCTGAGGCAGCAGAGGGAGGATCTGGAGATGCAGCTGGCATGCCAGCGCACGGAGGCCCAAAGAGGGTACAGCACGGGCGGGGGGAATGACAGTTACACAACACGCATCCCCGTCACCCACGATTGTTTTCAAGATCCTTTGTTTACATTTTAGATCAGTAACACATGTCATTTTCCGACCAGCATTGCACCCAGATGACATTTGGATGAAAATGTAAATGATTTACATTGTATTACTGAACTCATGCAAGAGGGAAAGGCCTTTTTGCTTTAAAAAAGATGTGATTAGCTGAGAATTGGAGAAGGACATGCGATACAGCAAAAACTCCCTCAGTGTTCTGGCTCCAACATTTCTCCATCTTTCAAAATGGAGATGGATTGCTGTTAAGGGACATTGTTTATATAAATAATTGGCCTGTGTGTGTGTTCGAGACAAGGAAACAATGTGAAAGAGTCATGTATGTGTAACAGCGAGAGGAGTCTGGAGGAGCTGGAAGGGAAGCTGTCAGATGTGCGCAGGGAGCTGGTGACAGTGAAGGAGGCTCTGAGTCAAATGACCCTGCAGAAGGAGGTATTGGAGGATGATAAGGCCAGCCTGGCTCTAGCTCTCAGCAAGGTACACTGCTTTGTTCTACACCAGGTAGCCTTATCTGTATTACTTGTTTCTAATATTTACGATTCACTCCGCAGATGGCGTCCCAGTGTGCCACACATGAGTTAGCACTCACCAAACTCAAGAATCAGGAGGCTGCCGTTAAAGATTCTCTGGCCAAAATGGCTGCCCTGAGTGAAGGGTTAGCCAAAGACAAGGTGGAACTCAATCGAATTCTGCTGCAGGTCAGTAGCCATCAGTGGTTAGGGATATATTCAGGTCCTTTCAGTGAAAGTACCAATAACACAGCTACACTAGAAGTATAAGTCCTCCATTTTAAAGCGTACTAGTAGAAGTATTTCAATATTATCAATAAAATGTACTTAAAGTACTTGAAGTAAAAGTATAATGGTCCCTGTCAGTGTTTTACTATTATGTATGACATTTTTTGACTTATATACTGTAACTGCTGCATTAATGTGTTTATTGCTTTTTACAGCTGTAGATGTAGAATCGGAGGATGAAACCCTCTTTATTGATCACACATACATGCACACTGAACACACAGTGTTGCTTTGCTCAAGGGCACCACGGCAGGGCCCAGGAGGTGAACTGGGACCTCTCCAAATAGCAGTCCACACTCCATATTTTAAGTCTGTTCGGGGACTTACCAGCGACCCTACAGCTCACAGTCCAGGCCCCTACTGACTGAGCCACTGCCAGAATTTAAACATCTTCTTGTTATACAACTGGGTATTTTATCCTACTGCATCATTTTCTATAAGACCATCACTTTTCATGAGCTCAGAAAATCACCGTCATTTCAGCTTTGAGACAATGCATTTTCTATCTGAAATCTTTTTAAGGAGTTTGTTAAGCTTTAGAAGTTGGACAGTTTTCTCCACACAAAGGAACACATCATCCTTCAGTTTATCACAAACATTCAAAATCTAAAACAGTATAAGGCTGTATAAAATGGAAATACTTAAGTACAAGTAGCTCAAATGTTGATATTCCCATTCTGACTTGTGTACAGCACTTGAGTACATATTATATTTCACTGGAAGTTATGCAGATGCCCTCTTACATTGATGGAAGGGCAGAGTTCAACTGAACAGAAATGAAAAATTGTAGTTTACCTTCCAGACAGAAGGGGAGAAGACGCAGCTTGGTGAACGCAGAAGCGAAGCTGAAACGGAGCGAGCAGCAGCGAGGGAGGAGACGGCACGGGTGCAGCAGGAGATGATGAATCTGTTCGCTGAGAAACAAGCCCTGGAGAGCTCCCACAGCCACATGCAGGATCTCTGCCAGAAGCTGGAAGCAGAGCTGATCCTGCTGCAGAAGGAGAGCGCTCAGGCCCAGGAGCAGCACTCACAGGTCAGAGACACACTGCAGCCTCCATCCTTCCAACTCCCACCACCTGGGAGAACTATGCTGATGTTATTAATAGCTTTCAGCAGGTTAATGGAGTTTGTTGTCACATAAAATGTATCGGATGAGCTGAGCACATCTGCTTAGGCTTTTTGTTTCAAATGGGATGGAGAGCAGTTTCTACCCCACTCTGTGTTTTATGAGTAACTTGGGACATAACAAGCAAGGGATGTTCATGAGAAAATGAACTGGAAAAGATAAATAGATAGACATATAATATCCTGTGGGGGTTAGTGATAAATTAACACCTAAAGTATTCCCATCCTTCCCTCAGCAGATCCAGATTTCCGCATTTCATCCCCTAAACTAAAGAATGAAAAGAATCCTCTCCTGTTCTGTTATCTGTTCTGAATGTGATACTGGCGTATTCACGCTGATCTCGGCTAGAATAAAACAAACCGAAACAATTTGACAAATTCCATGCATACATTTTAAAATAGCTTCTCTGTAAAAATAAATCAGCTGAGTATGAAACGAGCCCTGGAGCACCTTATCGGGCACTACTCACATCCAGACCATTAGTCTTCTTCATCCACTGTAATATTTACCTAAGGCTCAAATCCATTATGTGCTAATATTAAGTTAGGGTGAGTTTGGTTGGAAATCAAAATGCAGGGATTGTTGATCAAATCAAATCATTTGTTACAATGAAATATTAGTTGCAGGTAGTTGCAAAATTCAATTTTGAGGTCTAACAGTTTAAATGAAACACTTCAATATTCTTTCAGGATATACTGTCCCAAATGTGCAATATGTGAACAGGGCCTATTCAGAAGAAAACAACAAATGGATTTAGATGAGGTGATAGCTTTTGTGCATGAGGAACTACAACATAATGTACAGATGAAGGAATTCTCCACATTCCCTGCTGTTGCAGCTCCTCACTGTGGTGTGAGGAGGAGAACAACTTTTTTTTCTGTGTTTTTGTGCCGTTCATTTACCACTTTAATCTCTGAGAATATCGTATTTATTTTCCCTGAAAATGTACTAGTTTTTCGTGGAATAAACATTTCCCCAGTAGTTTTCTTGCTAGATATAGGTCCTGTGGTGTGGCATAGGGATTTAAGTGTTAACTGAATACAAATCACATCACCAATCATTTTTGTTTTGCTTCGAGGAGATGCATTTGTTTTGGCCCCGCAGTCCGTACACTGTCATGAATAGCCTAAAGTTTGTTTAATTTATGCCTCATAAGCAAAAAGAGGGGTATGTAGAGTTCAATGTTAGAACAGAAAATGGCTGCATTGCCTTTAGAGGTTGGGTGGTTCAAACTCAATCTAACGTGTTCCATGTTCCTGCGCATACTCCCACTTGTGAAAAATTGTTCCACAGGCAAAACAGTATATGAAGTGTGTTTACTCTAGTTTTAATGCCTATAATAATTTACCGTGGAGTCTTTATATTGTCAGCTTATAGCAGAAAGAATAAAAAAATGACTTGATGGTGTTTTTTATTTGTGTTTGTGTGTCTCCAGGTCAACTGGCAGATGCAGGATGTGTGTGAGGAGCTGTGTGCGTGCAGGAAGGAGCTGCAGACACAGACCACAGTCCTGAAGAGAGCCAGCCATGACAGGGAGGAGCTGGCCAAGGACAGGGCGGCTCTCGACGCCAGGCTCAAGTCTGCTGACCGAAAGGCCTGTGGTATTGCCCAGGAGATGGTTGCACTTAGGTCCGTGTGTCTGCGTTTGTGTGTTTGTTTGTGTGTTTGTTTGTGTGGTCTGACCTCTAAAATGTTTGTGACCCTTTTCAGATTGAAAACCAGTTTTCCCAGTCTGTTTTCTGCTGTTGCCTTCAGCACAAGCTACAGAAAAATAGTTCTGTGTTTGTTGGTTAAGGTCAGGGTCATGGTTGGGGTAAGGCACGCATCCGTTATGGTTATGGTTAGGACTTAATGGAATGTATGCAAGTCAGTAAATCTCCTCAAAAGTATCATAAACAACCCTGTGTGTGTGTGTGTGTGTGTGTGTGTGTGTGTGTGTGTGTGTGTGTGTGTGTGTGTGTGTGTGTGTGTGTGTGTGTGTGTGTGTGTGTGTGTGTGTGTGTGTGTGTGTGTGTGTGTGTGTGTGTGTGTGTGTGTGTGTGTGTGTGTGTGTGTGTGTGTGTGTGTGTGTGTGTGTGTGTGTGTGTGTGTGTGTGTGTGTGTGTGTGTGTGTGTGTGTGTGTGTGTGTGTGTGTGTGTGTGTGTGTGTGTGTGTGTGTGTGTGTGTGTGTGTGTGACCAACTGCACATTTTTATTTTAAGAAATAGTTCTCATTTTTGGAAGCAGGTTTTTTGTGATGTACGTACGTATTCAGGTTCAGTGTATTTATCTATGCTTTCTTCAAAGCCACATCAGTTTTTTGGACAAAAATACAGAAATGTTACTTTGCTGAACACGGTAGTTGATTGTATACCTCTCCTTCAAATGCTTATTTTACCTTTTAACCTGTTAAGACCCGTAGCCCCCGCTTTCACGAAACTGTGTCTCAGGGCTTCTTAACATTTAACAACCTATTAATGTGTCATACCCACTTAACGGGAAGAAACTCAGCTACCTGACGATATGAACCATTTTTACCGAAACAAGTCTAACGCCGAGCCTCTGAATGAGCACTAAGCGAAAGAGTGGTAACGCACTTAGCACATAACTCACGGTAGAAATATGTTATACTTCATCGGATCTGCACAAACAAGATATCATATGAAAGCTGAGATTCCACAGATTCCAATGGTATAAGTGTCATCACTGAGCGACAGCGAAGACAAAACCAGACAACACACAACTTAGCTTTACGGGGCCAAAACGTCAAATATGTCTTACTTTTGCTGTTTTCTGATCAAAAGTTGTGTTCAAGGGCATTAACACGTATATAAACGCTGCTGAAGGTTAATCCAATGTCTCTGTGTCACTTTGAAATGATTACTGATAATCCATCATAAAATGTTGTCAATAAGAGTATTTTTCATATAGTGTATGAGAGCTGTAACCCAGCTTCCGGTTTTGGGCATGCTAGCTGCGCATCCTCTCATTCACCAACGGTAATGTTTAGATGGATTTAGGAACTTCCCCTCCATTCTATTGGCTCTAACAGTTCAAAAGAGGTGTCAATCACCAAAATCGACCAATGGGTTCCAGAGATATGGCAAATCCACCCAAATGACCCCAGAAGTGGGTTTTTTTCTAAATCTCTCTAAAAAGGTCAAATTTCACTTGTTTTTCATCATTCTTGATACAGGGTACTTATTATATGTTATAGTTTGGATTCCTAAAGCTTTTAGTCTAATATCCCATCATTCAAGGGTGGTTTTCACTATAAGCAATGGGGTTTTTTTGGACGGAAACTATAATTTAAATGTTTTTACTGTGTTCAATCTGAATTTACTTTAAAGAAAGTAAAGAAAATAACAACATCTATATTGATTCTGACTTTTCTCCATCCAACTCACAGGTGTATCATTGCTTTGAGAAAAAAGATGATTAATTTACCCCTTTTAGAAGTGAAGTTATGGTAATTTGTTCTGGGAATGTCCTTTTTGAGCCTGAGACCTGAAAAACAGCCTCTGCTGCCCTGTCCAATTTGCCTTCTAAATCACAGGAAGTCATGTGTCATCTTTAAGTAACATGCTTTTATTTGGAAACTATGGTCATGATGGATCATTGTATTTTATGACTTACACCTATGGTTCAAAGCAGTTTTTTTCAGTACTCCAATCCCTTTCCCCCTGTGTTCCAGAGCCGAGAAGGAGTCCCTGGAGACGGCTCTGTTCGAGAGCCAGGAGCTTGCCTCTTCTCTGGAGGCTCAGTGCACCAGGAAGGAGGGGGAGAGGCGCAGCTTACTCCTGGCTAATGAGGCCTTGACGCGTGAGTAGCCCCCTCCCTCAGAGACCCCACTGTCCTTCGTGCCAACCCCCCTGGCCATGAAGCCCTTCCAACAGCCCACTAGAGATCCATATTTCATCCGTGAGCTCTGCAACAGCTGGGCTTTGGGATCACTGGGGCTGCTTTCTCAGCTGACCAGGGCCCCACCATTCCGCACAAACACACATGGAATGGATAAGTCGTGTTAAGCTAGTGTGTTCCACATAAAGACATGGATGAGTATCCCCTATAAATAAAACTGTAAATGAAATCTTGCAGATCCTGAGAGAATCCATCTAATAATTGAGTGGGATTTTGATCGAAATTGGATACATCTCTCTAGGTGATGCTGCTCGGATGCGCGAAGATGGTGAACAGCGGGTTGAACAAGCTGTAAAAGCGCAGACTGAACTGGAGAAGAAGCTGGCCCAGATGGAGAGGAAGACACTGCTGACCCTGAACAACACAGAGCAACTTCACAGAGAGCAGCTTGAAGCTGAACGCCAGCTTAAGGTTCAGTCAGACTTGAACAATTGTGCGTGCTTATCACAATGTGAGTCATATGCTTTAGCTAACTAATCAGAAGTGTATGTGTTTGGTGGGTGACAGGAGCAACAATACGCGGAGCTGACAGTTGAGCGGGAGCAGGCAGAGGAGCAGCTGCGCAGACAGTGTGAGGAGCAGCGAGCGCTCAGCCAGAAGGAGCTACAACAGGTGCAGGAGGAAGTGGCCCGGCTGCAGCAGGACTTCAACCAAAGCCTCCTGCAGGCTGAGAGTGAAAAGCAACAGGTCTGTGAGGTGGTCTTCATAGGTTTTTCTGGAATGTTTATGAACCTATGAAATGTATTTTTAAGATAGGTCAAGTACTAGAGAATCAAAGTCATCTTTTTTATCAATTTCTCTGTGTGAGGGAGATCGAAATTCGGTTTCTCACCGTCCCCAATAATAAGAACATATACAAATATATACATATATGTATATACTGTATACATACATTCACACCGGAACACCCACCTATATAAATACAGTATACTGTATACGCACATACATCCATACAGATATCCATCCATCCATATATATATACATACACACACACATACACACACACACACATACACACACACACATACATACACACACACACACACATACACACACACACACGCACGCACGCACACACGCACACCACACGCACGCACGCACACACGCACACGCACACACAGATATAGACACATAAACACACTTTAAGAGGTATAAAATAAAAAAAGACATATCAATACATATATAAAAATAGCGGTCTACACACAAATGTAGACATGACACGGGTGTAAGTCTAGTCTGGTAGACTTGACTTCTAAACAGATGAATATTATGATAAATAATAAACGCATACCCAGTGTTGCCTTCACAGTTGCCACTGTACAGTCTGTCAATCAAGAGCCATAAATCCTTCAAAACCCTTATGCAAGACGCCAGGTCCATTCTTTGTCCTTCAGTGGAAGTTTCTCTCAAGCACTATATCGCTTCTTTTTGTCCCAGTCCCCATGGCCAAACTTTTTAGTGAGCTCTATAATAAATGACCCTGACCTCGCAATCTGTCGTTACCAGGCTTTGTCCCAGAAGGAGGCAGAGAAGGCCGCCCTGACGGAGAAGCTAGCAGCCCTGCAGCAGGAGCTAGCCACAGCAGGCATGAAGCTCGAGTGCATGCAGAGGGAGGCACGCAACAAACACGAGCAGGATAAGGTATATATATATATATATAGTGTAAAAGGTATATATATAAGGTATCAATATAATATATGGCAGGGTCACATTGGCCTGTTTCTCTTTTCTTATTTTTCACATACCAACCGATTTGTGTTCCAGAATGCAACGGCTGTCCTCCGGTCTGAGCTGCATGATTTGAGGTCTCAATTTGAGGAGTCTTTGAACTCCCATGAGAATGCTAAGAGGAGTCTAATTGAGCAGGTAAAAGAGTTATACCAACTGAGAGAACATACACAACAGGAGGTAAGCACTTTGAACATATTTTCAGCCTTTTCTTTAAGTATAAACATACACTATTCTTCTCCTTAAATTAGACTCAGTTATACACAATATTAGGGAAAAGCTAAATGTAAGAAAATGTTTTATTTCCTTATAGGATCTTTTCCTTAATGTTATCAGGTCATACAATTACAATCTCAGCCTTTAATTTGCAAAAACAAGTACTTTTAGTGGATGTACATTGACGGTGTAGAATACACTGTGAATGCAGCGCTCTTTCTCAACACTAAACAAAGAACTGATGAACTGATGAAAAGTACCAAAAGTGACCCTTCAAGTGAATGATAGCATTTTTATATAATCAGTGATTTAATAAACAAATCATATTATATGTAGTTTGTAGGTCACCAGAGGCGGTTCTTAATGCAGGATCGCAGAAATTGATGGGAAATGAAAGGCTTGTTTGGCTTGGCATAGGATAGGATACCATGGATCTTCTTCTAACGTGAGGGGAGTTTGCACCAATTAGTACCAGTGTGAGGGAGAGCCATTTACCATAGGGTGCTGTTGACATTGGCCACTGCCAAGGAGCTTTACTAGCAGTGCCATCAGGTGCAGAGTGTAGGGCCAAATCACACAAGGAGAGGTGGTGTCCAATCTTAAGACTACCTCTCAGCACACGCTCTGCATCTTTTTCCTGTCAAGTTCACTGGAGGAAAATGTAGTTCCATTGACTTTAATATAAACATAAATGAGCAATTAAAGACTATAATTTTGGCCCAGTGACATACCTCCCAGAGCCAAATAAGAGCTGTAAATCTCATCTCATGGGGTTGCCTCAGGTCAGGATTGTAGCCACAGGGTCACTGGGCGTTTTAGTAAAATAACAAGCTCACAGTCACCTCATTAAGATATAACTGCAGGGTTATGAGGGCCTCACCAGGCCTTCATTTAAAAGACTGTTTTCCCTGGAAAAGGGTATTGTTTATCTATGTGGGACTTTTTGGTTTCAATGAAAAAGCAAAACTGAGGATCTTCTTGTCTTCACTCCGCTCCTTAGTCTTGTCAAAGTATTGTGAATGAGGTTGTGTGGAGCCAGAGCAGTAGGGTTTTGAGGTTTGGACAGCACTCCCCTACCATATATCAAGTCAAGCATCAGCAACACTGTCATATTTGGCCGCCCCGCTTGCTATTTTTCTTGTTTGATTATTTTCCCTAATCCCATCTCTGGATTCTCATGTCAGACACTGACAAAGCACGAGTGAGAGTATGTGACAGAGAGCTACTGAGCATGAAAAGTAAGAAAGAGAGGGAAGACAAGAGAGTGAGAGGGTGGGGGATACAATCCTTGATACCATAATATGAAATCAAAGTTTGAGTTAACCCCTTGTGTAAATAAGCCGGTGGGGGAGTGTTTATTTTCTCGCTTGCAGCAGCGAGAGGCTGGCTCCACTGGAACTCCAGGTCCCCCTCTCCCATCCACATAACACAACACTGCTGCCCTCATATTCCCTGCCCTTCTCCTCCGCAACCCTCCACTAAATAAGATAAAATAAAGTATAATTGGCAAGATCAGCACTGGCTTGTTTTTTCTCACATTAGAGTTTATGAGAAAAAACATCTTGTGTGGCCTCTGAACATAACACTCTTCCTCTTCATCCTGCTCCTCATCCTCCCCCTCCCCTCCCGTGGGGTCTGCTGTTTATCATGTTGCTCTCTGAGGAAGTTCACGCTGCGAGCCGCAGACGGGGAAAGACAGCACCTGGCTGCAGGCCTACTGGCTCTTATCCATGCCCTGATAAGCTCTGTCCTCCCTATTCCTCTTGCTGCGCACAACATATTGCCTTAAAACATATGTATATGTATATAGGTCATACGGTGTCAGGTGATTAGAATAGGAGATGTTGAGGTTACAAACAATGGAGCTCTTATGCATTATCTGATCCCAAATCAGTCCTATAGTTAGCTGAAGGGTTTTTCCTTTTCAATTTTCATTATTACATACATGTGCTTAATCTTTAGATGTAACTTAAAGATTTTACAGAACATAAAGACTTTATTGTGTTTGGTTATGGAATAATGTTGAAAACAGACAGTTATTAACAGCTGTTGAAGACTTTTTTTCTTTTTTAAAGTTCTAATGATCTCCTCTGTAAACCATGATATATGATATATATCCTTTACAGTCAAGATTGCAACGAAGATAATACGTTGAGTTTTATTCATCTTATATTGTGCCTAACTGTAGTGGTTCATTTCATATCAGGAGAGGAATGAATCTGCTGAGGCTCCAGTTTAAAATGATTCCAAACTGTTCTATGAAAGGCATTGTATGAGCCACCTTAAATACCAAAATGTGGCCCTCCACAGGTAACATAAGGTTTGTTTTTAGCCTAGACAGTACATGCCTTTTGCTACTGAAGCAGCTTGATAGGAGGAGTGAGGAATCAGCTGTCAGTGAAGGTATTTAGTTGTTTAAAAATGAAGATTTTCAAATGAAATCACTGCAACGACAAGAGGTCCTTGATCATACAGGACAGTCATAAATGTAAACATATTAAGTTGATAAGTAGTACACATACTACTACTTATGTAGTACACATACTCTGATTAACACTTATAATAATCCTAATTAATTGTATTTATTTTAGCGCTTTTCCAAGTGCTCAAAGCACTTTACATTAAATATGACATATATTAGACATGTTATACATTGTATACTGTGGACGAATCTCAAAGGAGCAATTTAACTTATGCTTGGAAGAGATAATAAGAGGTTTACTGTTCACCCATTAGACCTACTAATTTATCCTTATATTGACATTTCATGCCTTTTTCGTTCTCCATCATCTGGACATGAAGTTGGAGGGCCTTCGCTGGCAGCTGCAGGAGGCAAAGGATGGACTTATTAAAGCACGGACTGAGCTGATGGAGGCTCACAGAGAGCTCCAGGAGTGTGTACAGGAACGGGACAAGCAACGGAAAGAGGCTCTTGACCTGAGAAGGCTAATGGGAGACGGGACCAGAGAGAAAGAGGCTATACAAGCCTCTAACCAGGAGCTGAGAGCTTTTATCAAGAGAGCAGAGAGTGACAACAACAGGTATGGCTGTCACATGGAACTGCAGATTTTTCTTCTATTCAGTTTATTTTCTGAGTTTGTTCATCATGAATGGAGATTTTGTCTTTCGAACTTTATTAATCTATTGACTAGATTGAGACGAGCATTTGAGGAGAGGGATCAGAAAGTGTCTGTCTCAGAGGAATGTGGGAACTCCATGCTCCAAGAGGTAACCACTCTCCGGAGCAGTCTGAGAGAGCTGGAGAAGTCTCGCCTGCAAGCTCGCAGAAACCTGCAGGAGCTGCGCAGACAGGTGAAAGATTATTGAGCTAACAGCTTTCCATCTGATTTATTTTAAATAAAGGATTACCTTCAAGTACCATGTGCTTTGTTACTATGAGCAGGTTAAGGTCCTTAAAGGCGAGGACAGCCATCAGAAACAGGAGCTGCGAGAGCTGCAGGCCCTAGTGTGTCAGGAGGAGCAGAAGGAGGAGGAAGCTCGGCGCGAGGCTTTCTCTCTCAGGCAGAGAGTGCTGGAGTGTGAGGCTGGCAGAGAAGCAGCGCTGAATGAGGTAGATGGCCTTCAGCTCTGTTAACAACATACTAGAGCAAACATTCCACCTTTGAATACCTGCCATACTTATGCAAAGACAGAAAACATGAACAAAAAGACACTTTATATTACAGTGATGGTTTAGCTTAAGTTTTCAATATTTTGTAAAATATATTTGAACTGCGGTTTATTAGGTAACTTGATTTCATTGCAAAAATATATAATGTTACTCGCCGTTTTGATACACTAGGTACAGTACTGGAAAGGTCAGAATATATTCTATAAAATATATTTGTTTTGCCATCTTTAGTCCCATGACCCCTTACCTGGGGGGGCGTAAGCATGAGGGCAACTCCAAATGGATTACATTAGAATGAGGTACTTGAAGTCTGGTTCATGTATCTTTTTCAAACTAAATACAACAGATATCTAAACATCTGAGCTTAGTTGAGAAGCTTTGCTATAAAAGCAGAGACATGTCCAAAGTATATTGTTGTTTCAGTCTATGCCTCAACAATGACTCTTTTCCCCCTTAATATCTGATGAAACGGTTTAGAAACCTTGTCAGTGAACACGTTGTCAACTCAAAGCACATTAGCCCTTTCCAGAAACCATGTCCCTTTTATTTACACAGTGAAGTGTTCGTCGCTAGATAACACTGAGGGCCTGTTTCTTCAAGAATTACCCTTCAGTGTTGTTAAACACCGTTTGCACTGCAGTTGCAGTTCCTATCATTTTGCCCATAGTACTGCAAACACTCTTCAAATCTTTCATAAAACCTACCACAAAATTCAATTCAACCTTATTCTCCCTGCTTATCATACAATGTAAACAAATAACACATTATATAGTAAATACAAAAATAAAATGGTGATTTATACAAGATTTAAATAAATAAAGAAGCAAACTAAAACAGAAGTCACAACTTGTGTCACCATTTTTAAATTAATTATTGTCAATTTTACTATCCATTTTCTTCGCTCTTATGTTTGGCACAAGTTATTGAGTCAATTTTCATTTTTGCAGCTTCTTTCCTCCATAAGTTATTACATTACATTTGATTTAACTGATGTTCTTATCCAAAGCAACTTAGCTACAATATTTGCATTCAACCATAAAGAAACAAACTCAAACCAGCACCATCCTGTAAGTACAATAGCTTTAAAAAAGAACATTCTAAGTGCTACTGGTTTTGCTTTAAATAAACAAATCTTTCTACGTGCTATGTACAGGAGGTTTTTTTCTTACATTTGTTTCTTTCTTATAACCTGTATGCTAGATATGACATAATCCACAGTATCATATAGTTGCATGATTAGTATATACTATTAGGTTTGTGTGGTGATGCTGTTCTGTGTGTTTGTTCAGGTCTCAGGTCTGCAGCGCCGCGTGGTGGAACTGGAGACATCGGAGCATCAGAACTGTGAGCTGCTGCAGGACAGAGAAGCTCATCAGCAGCAAAGAGACCGCAGGCACAGAGAAACCACCGCCCAGCTGGAGGAAGCCCTGGAAGATGCCAAGAACAAGGTAACGGAACTCTCTGGGCAGGTTGGCTTTGCTGAAAGCAGAGTCCACGGCCTGGAGGAGCAGCTGGGCCTGGCCGATGCCAAACGCAGGGACCTGGAGCTGAAGTTGGCGAGGCTGTATTCAGCTCTGCGCCAAACTCTTGGCATCAGCCAAATCATTCTGTCAGGCACACCTGGGTCCCGTAGACAGTCTTCCTCTCCCTGGAGGAAACACCTGCAAGGAAAAGGTACTATAGCGTCTTGCACTTTTAAGATTCTTTTTTGCAATAGGGAAGAACCACTAATAAGTGTGTTCTTTGGTTAGGGGGCGACAGTGAGACAGATGGATCGGTGCTGTCCTTGGCGCATGGTGAAGATGAAGAGCTGGACGTTGACTCATTGCATTCAGTCCTGCGGGAATTCCAGCAGGAACTCAGGGACACACAAAGAGACAGGGTACATCTGAATGTATTAATAACTTAAAGGTCCCCTATCATACAGTTTTTGATCAATATATTATTGGTCTCAGATATATACAAAACCTGTCTCTGAAGTGTTTGGCTCGAAATACCAAACAGCTCGTACATTGTAGCCATGCTTCATACCCCTCTATTTACGGCCTTTTTCAAAAGTGCTGATTCTCTGTCTTTTACTTTAGTATAGTGGCCAAAATCTGATCAGCTCATTTTCAGACAGGTTTTTATATAAATAGATCGGGACAAAAAGTGAGAGAATCTTTTTTCCTGAAACTTTCGTAATCTCTTTAAACAGAGGGGACACATGTTGATGTATCAAAGACATGAAAAAGTGGATTTTGCATAATAGGTGACCTTTAACCTCTTAAGTACGAGGGCCCCCCCGATCGGCGCAAGTGAACGTTTATTTTCGAGAATGTGTCTCAGGGCTTCTTAACATTTATGAAACCTATTAATGTGTTATACCAGATTAACGGGAAGAATCTCAGCTAACTGAAGATACAAACCATTTTTACCAAAACAAAGCACAGGTCTCATAAAAAGCGTCTAAATGACCCCTGAGCGAAAAAATGCAAACTGACTTTGGCACAGAACTCAAGATAAAGATACCCTTATTACTTATCATAGCTGCACATACAAGATATCCTATTAAAGCTGAGACTCCACAGATTATATAGGTATAGTATCATCACTGAGTGATCCGAACTCGCGACAGGGGAAGCAAACACAGACATCACAACATGGAGCTTTACGGAGCATTTAGGGGACATCTCTTATCTTGGCTGTTATTCTGATCAAAAGTCGTGTTCAATGGCATTAAAACAATAAAAATGCTGCTGAGGGCTAATCCATAGTGTTCAATTAATGTGTCTGTCGCTTTGAAAAAATGATTTATAATCCATAATTCCATTTTTATGTAAAAATTGGAGAAAAAAAGTTAGCTGCTGTATGCAGCTTCCGGTTTTGGCCATGCATCACTCTCACTCCTTATTTGGTAACGTGTGTGTGTGTATGTGAAACTTTCCCTCGATTCCATTCAAAATCGACCAAGGGTGGCCAGAGATAGGTAAAATCCACCCAAATTACCCCAGAAGTGGGTTTTTTTGTTGCTAAACCTCTCTAAATAGGTCAAATTTCACTTGTTTTGCATCAATCTTGATACAGGGTACTTATTATATGTTGTACTTTGGATTCCTAAAGCTTTTAGTCTACCATCCCATCATTCAAGGGTGGTTTTCACTATAAGCAGTTTTGTTTTTTTGGACTGACACAATCATTTACAATTTACTGTGTTCAATCTGAATTTACTTTAAAATAAAAACATCTATATTGATTCTGACACTTCTACATCCAACTCACAGATGTAACCTTGCTTTGAGAGAAAAGATTATTAATGTAACCCTTTTAGAAGGGAAGATATGGTCATTTGTTCTGGGAATGTCATTTTCGAGCCTGAGACCTGAAAACAGGCTCAGTGCTTAACAGGTGAATCTCTATTAGTGGGATTGTGGACCTAAAGCCGGTTTTGCTTTTTAGACCACCAAATCACTTCAACAATCTTGAATTGAGTTCACTTGTTGCATTTGTGTGTTAATATTTCAGAATAATCTTTTGGCACCTTTTGAGCTCTGATCATGTGTTATTCCCCTAGGATGAAGCCTGGGCTCAGATAGTTGGTCTAAATCAGCAGATAACAGGGCTCTGTGGCAGCCAGGAGAAGTCAGCCACACAGCTGCTTGAACTTCAGGATACCTTGAAGCAATCAGAGCAGGGTAAGAAAAGCAGTGAATCCTACAAACACAGTCAATATTTGTTTATTATTCTTTATATACACACAGCAAATATTTCAAATATTGTTCCAGGAAAAAGAGAGATGTCAGAGTGCTTGCAAGAGACGCAGACAGCCCTTTCCTTGCAGGAAAAAGTAGCATGTCGCACAGAGAGGGAGAAGAGACACCTTGAAGCGGAGGTAGCTCGATTCAGGACTGGTCTGCAAGCTGCTGAGGCCGAGTCCAGGGCACTGCAAGTATGTAGAAGTCAATGAGAAAGATTTAACACTTGTGTCTGACAAGGCACATATTTGGCTTTTTATTTATATTTAAATCCAATATTAATTGAAAACTTAAAAATTATCGTATTGCTTAAGTTCCGCTAAGAAAAAAAATGTCCATTACACAGCGTACAAACGTCTGTAAGGTATTGTAACCTCTTTCCTTCTCTCCCTTGATCCTCCTTAGAAACTGTCATTAGTTTGCATAGCAGTGGTATGTTATCAACTCAATGATTATTAACAACCGCTGAAATGTCCAAATTGACCGATGAGAATCGAGTATTCAACTAAGCTGTGTAATAAGTATCAAAGAATTGTGTAGCCGAACTACAGAAACTCTTAAGGAGAAACATTTCCCAATTCAAACCATGTTCAATGGAGCATAAAATTATGCTTTCTATTACAGTATATCAGACTTTTCATTTAGAGCCGTAAATTCAAAATGATTGAATTAGAGTTCTTACTATTTTTAACAGTCATTTTCACAAAATGGTCAAACCGTGCTTTCTACCTGGTTTCAGCCCCAAACATGCTAATCATTGACAAATCCAAAATAATTCCAGCTTTCATTTAATATATGGGAAAACAATGAATGTTTGTGTGATTTCTTCATACAAAAACAACAATGGTTGTGTAAAGAAACTGGAATCAAGATAATGGACGGTCAAAATTCTGAGAATGAATGAATTGGTTATCATTTGATTGCAGTTGATGCAGGAATTTGTTTCCTTTAAGGACACAAGAAAACCTTTTTAATTAATGTGAGACTGAAGGATTGACTAAAACAGCATACAACATCTTCACTGACAATTGATGAACTCTTTGTCCATTCCTCTGCAGGACAAGCTGGAGCTCTTTCAGGGTTTACAATCACGTGCAAAAGTAGAACAGCAGAATCTAAAGGAGTCTCTACAAGCAGCAGAGGGCAGGCTGAGCTGTCTTGAGCTCTCCCAGCGCACTCTGGAAGGAGAGCTGCAGAGGGCCCAGCTCAGGGCCGCAGAACTGGAGGCAGAGTCAGGGGCCCTGCAGGAGAGACTGACAGAGCTGAGGAGGAAGCTGGGAGAGAGCGAGGACCGCGGTGCCACGCTGAGGGTCAGCGAGGAGCGGTTGGTCACATCACTGGCTCGCGCTGAGCAGCATGAGAGCCAGCTGAGAGAACAGCTCCACAAACTGTCCAACAGCCTCAGTGACAACAGGAGCAGCAGCGGGGCCCTGCAGGAGCAGACCTCTCAGCTGCAGAGGGCTCTGACAGCCAGTGAGCAGGGCCGGAGGCTGCTGCAGGTACAGGGAAGAGAAAACACTTCAGTAACACAAAACAAATCATGTTCACTGTGTATTTGTTTTTGTAAGCATTTCCCCTCTCTTAACATAAGGAGATTTCATTGAAACTTCCAAATAAGATGAATAGCCATGCGTTCATTGCTGTGTTGAGTTACAGTGCAGCTATGTTACCTTTTCAGCTACACACTGAGCATTTCTTATTTACATTTGTGGTTTTCCTGAATGACCTCAAAGACTGAGCGATAAAATGCTCATTCTCCAAGAGCTTCTCAGGAGAGCTTTCCGGCCTCAGTTTGGGACTGCACTTTAAAGATACCGAGCAAACAAAAACATGACATTGCTTGGTATACATCTCTGGGTTTGCTCAAAAGCTGTCAGGTCAGTGCAGTAAAAAGCGAAAGCAAAATCCCAACACTTACCCCGACATTCAACAATATGTCAAGGACTTTAAAAAGACACAAAACATAAGGGAAAGGGAGAAATAAAGGGTCAGTAAAAAATCATGTTTGAATGATTTGTTTTGAATGAACAACAAGAACAATAAGTAACTATTGAACAACTGTTACGTCTCTGTCTTTGGCCCCTTTCTAGGAGAGTTGGCATGTCTGTGCCCATGACCAATCATCTCATCATCCACCCATGATATATTATTGCATTTTAACATGTGTGTGTGCCCCTAGGAACGTTTGGATAAAACACGAGATACCCTTTCAGAGAGAAAGAGGATGAACCACACACTAACCGAGCAGACCCAGAGCCTTCGAAGAGCCCAAGACCACCTAGAGATACAAAGTTCTGAGCTGGAGAAACATAACAGGGCACTGAAGGAGGTGAGTCACGCTGAGGTTAAAGTGCAACGGAAGGTTACAGCGGTCGAGGCTCCATTTTGATGTTTATTTGTATGGATGAGGCGTGTGGTGCAGTGGGTTGTGCGTTGGTGTTGGGATTAGGGGGTCACAGGTTCAAACCCCACTGCAGTCAGCATGTCGTTGTGTCCCTGAGACTCTTCACCCCAATTTGCTCCTGTGGGGATTGTCCACAGTGTTGAGTATGTGAGTCGCTTTGGATAAAAGCGTCTAACAAGTGACATGTGATGTCATGTAATGTCATGTAAACGCACTAAATGCACTTTGAAAAAAAGGTTGATGATATTCGCTCTTCTTTCTCTGACTCACCTTTACTCACCGCTGGGTCACCAGACCTTCCTTCCACCAACACACTTACCTCCTTTTCCCCTCTCTCTCCAAGTGAGGTTCTTACCTCATTACCTCTGCCCGCCCTACCACCTGTCCTCTGGACCCTATCCCTTCAAACCTCCTTCAGACTATCGCTCCTGATATTCTAACCGTTTCTCACCCATTCATCAACACTTCTCTAACTTCTGGTCACTTTCCAAACAGTCTCAAGGAGGCAAGAGTAAACCCTCTCCTAAAGAAACCCACTCTCAACCCGTCTGATGTTATAAACTACAGGCCTGTCTCTCTACTCCCGTTCCTGTCTAAATCACTTGAACGCGCTGTCTTTAAACAACTCTCCTGTTATCTCAATCAGAACAACCTTCTGGATCCGCACCAGTCTGGTTTCAAGGCAGGTCACTCCACAGAAACTGCTCTCATTGCTGTCACGGAGGAACTGCACACTGCCAAAACTGCATCCCTCTCCTCTGTCATCATCCTATTGGACCTGTCTGCTGCATTCGACACGGTGAATCATCAGATCCTCCTTCGCACTCTCCAAAAACTTGGAGTTTCAGGCTCTGCACCTTCCCTCCTCACCTCATACCTCAAAGACCGTACCTACAGGGTAACTTGGAGAGGGTCTGAGTCCGACCCTTGTCAATTAACTACAGGGGTCCCTCAGGGCTCTGTTCTTGGTCCCCTCCTCTTCTCCCTGTACACAAACTCGCTCGGATCAGTCATTAGCCCGCATGGTTTTTCATACCACTGCTACGCTGACGACACCAAATTAATTCTGTCCTTTCCCCGCTCAGAGACCCAGGTCGTCGCACGCATCTCTGCTTGTCTAGCAGACATCTCTCAGTGGATGTCTGCTCATCACCTCAAGCTCAACCTTGACAAGACTGAGCTGCTCTTCCTTCCGGGAAAATATTGTCCCACTCTTGACCAAACAATCAACATCGGCACCTCAGTTGTTTCCCCGACTCAGACTGCAAGGAATCTGGGTGTGACCCTAGATAACAACCTGTCCTTCACTGCAAACATCGCTGCTACAACCCGTTGCTGCAGATACACGCTTTACAACATCAGGAAGATACGTCCCCAGCTGACTCAGAAAGCGACTCAGGTTCTGGTCCAGGCTCTCGTCATCTCACGCCTAGACTACTGCAACTCCCTCCTGGCTGGTCTACCTGCATGTGCCATCCGACCTCTGCAGCTCATCCAGAATGCAGCGGCTCGTCTGGTCTTCAACCTTCCTAAATTCTCCCACACCACTCCGCTCCTCCGCTCCCTTCACTGGCTTCCGGTAACTGCTAGAATCCACTTCAAGACACTGGTACTTGCTTACCATGCTGCGAATAGATCTGGCCCTTCCTACATCCAGGACATGGTTAAACCGTACACCCCAGCGCGTGCACTACGCTCTGCATCAGCCAAACGACTCGTTGCACCCTCGCTGCGAGGGGGACCCAAGTTCCCATCGGCGAAAACACGTGGGTTTGCTATCCTGGCTCCAGGATGGTGGAATGAGCTCCCCATTGACATCAAGACGGCAGATAGCTTGCACATCTTCCGGCGCAAACTGAAAACTCATCTCTTTCGACTCCACTTCGAGCGTTAGAACTATTAACGAAGCACTTTTATACTAATAAAGGACTGGCTTATCTAAAGCCAGTTGAGTAGCACTTGAAGTGTTTGGCTCTATGAAACCTGATGTACTTATATGATTCTGTTTTCTTCAAGGTTGTGTCTTCCTGGTCGAATGTACTTATTGTAAGTCGCTTTGGATAAAAGCGTCAGCTAAATGCAATGTAATGTAATGTAATGTAATGTAATGAATGTGTACCAGAGCCTGAAGCAACAGCAGGAAGGCGAGCTGCAGGCCCTGGGGGGCTCCCAGCAGCTTCAGCGAGACAAGCAGGAACTCCAGGACAAGGTCACCAATCTGCAGAGTTCTTTGCAAAAGCTACAGAGTGAGAGAGCAGATATGGAGAGGGTGCTAACGCGCCTTGGTAAAGACAAGTCGGGGCTCAGAAAGACTCTGGAGAAGGTGAGCTGCTCTATAAGCTGCACTGCTGTATACTTTATGAATTGTTTGACGTGTTGGAAAAATGATTACGTCTCTTTCTTATTGAGAGTATGATAAAAAGATAAACAGCAGTGGATGCTTTTTTATGAATCTACTGTCAGCAGTTGGTGGGCTTAGCTTTGCATACAACTGGAAACAGAGGGCCATATTTCCCAAAGTGACTTTATTCTTAAAGGGATAGTTAACATTTGTATAAAGAGGGGTTGTATGAGGCACTTATCCATAGTCAGTGTATTACCCACAGTACATAGTGGTTGTCACACCAGGAGTATGGAAAAGAAGACAGAAGAACCAGGAGTATGAAGTGCTGCTGTGGATTGAAGCAGCAAAGCACATTTGAGCCTCCTAAAAAAGGCCCATCCAAAAATAAAAATATCCAAAAAAACATCAGTTTAAGTGTACGCTATATTTATAATAACTCCAATTGTTCCTGATAAAAAATGATGTCTGGTGGCTAGCTGAAGCAGTGACAATATTCTAGATATAGAGTCAACTGAAACTGATATACGTTTGTTTGTGTCCTAAACACTGCTGCCCCTGTTGCAGCAGCACATTTCTTATCTCCCAAACTGGGGGTGTGCCAGCCATCATCTAATACACCAACAATAGAAAACCCCACTTGTACAAAAATCCTAACTATCCCTTTAACTTTGTAATCCAACTAAGGGTATTCAAACTATTTCACAAATGAGGCACGTAGGATGTATCATAAAGAACAGTTGAGGTTATAACAATGCAAACAACGTAAAGGTCTGATTGGCGATGAGAAGCAGCTTCATAGTGTCAGCTGAAACAGTAAAAGCACAGTCGCTATTTAGAGGGACCCAAGAACATTAAACAGCTTTTTTGTCAGGAGACCTGAAAAGTCTTGATGCTGAATATGAGGTCTACCATCTTAAATATATGAGTGAGCCAAACCTGAAAGGGCTTTAAATGTAATTAAAAGCATCTCAGAGTCAATTCTGGAGCTGCTGGAAGCACAGATACGAATATGTGTATAGTGTCGCTCAGAAGCCTTCTGCCACATCCCGGATCAGGACGGGCAGTCGCCGAAAGCGTTAAGTTACATTAATGTGCAGTTATAATAATCCATTCGGTAGGAGAGCATCAAGATAATTAGCTGTTCATCACACTGCAGTTTGTGTCATTGGCGTAATTTAGCTTGTTCCATTTCCCACATATTCATGTCCTTATTCACATATTGTACAAATCATCTTGTAATGATAGAAACATGTTGGTGGACTGTGAGAACTTCTGAGCTTGGCTTCTGCTACACGCATTACAGGAATGCACATGAGTGCAGAACAATCATGGTAAAGTCGTTCACATTATGTCACCCCTCGTGTCGTTGTCAGGTGGAGATGGAGAGGCTGAGGGTGGAGGAGGAGGCGGCGTCTGCTGCCAGAGAGAAGGAGCAGCTGGGACAGGAGCTGGCTGAGAGGCAGGAGGAGGTGCAGACAGTGCAGGTGAGACACTGCTCTGAGAGCCAGGGGGGAGCAGGAGTCTCTCAGCTGCCAGGGATTAGCCAGGACCAAGAGACTTGTCAGGACCTATGGTCAGGACCAAGAGACTTGTTAGGACCAAGAGACTTGTCAGGACCAAGAGACTTGTTAGGACCAAGAGACTTGTCAGGACCAAGAGACTTGCCAGGACCAAGAGACTTGTCAGGACCTATGGTCAGGACCAAGAGACTTGTTAGGACCAAGAGACTTGTCAGGACCAAGAGACTTGTTAGGACCAAGAGACTTGTCAGGACCAAGAGACTTGCCAGGACCAAGAGACTTGTCAGGACCAAGAGACTTGCCAGGACCAAGAGACTTGTCAGGACCTATGGTCAGGACCAAGAGACTTGTCAGGACCAAGAGACTTGTCAGGACCTATGGTCAGGACCAAGAGACTTGTCAGGACCAAGAGACTTGTCAGGATTGGGAGGGTTACTTCAAAAATGTAATAATTAGTTACATGTCAAAAAAAGTCGTCAAATGAGTATCAAAATAGAAAACAAATGTAACCTGAATACTTTCCGTTGCTTTTGAAAAACCTCAATATCAAATGCAATGCAAATAAAAATGATAAAATAAATAACAATAAGATGATTTTTACTTAAGTGTATGCAACAATGTAACCCATGATATTTCATATAAAAACGTTAGTAACAGTTATAGTTAACAAATGCTCTTTAAACCTAATGCATTAAACAAAAGCATAGACTGTAGCCTACTGTTGTTTAATAAATCAGGTGTCCATCTACTGCATTCAAAAAGAAATGTATTTAAAATAAAGAAGAATTAAAGTAGCCTAAATATAAACCATAAAGAAAATTAGGTAATTCCGTCTACCTATTATATATATATATATATTAGTGCTGTCAAAATGATCGCGTTAACGGCGGTAATACCATTTTTGAATTAATTGCGTTAAAATATTTAACGCATTTAACGCATGTGCAGAATGGCCCGCCCCATACGTGCCACCAGTGGCAGCGCCAGGGTATGGCTGGGGTAGGCTACACCCATACCAAGAAATCGCATAGCCTCACCATGAAAAATGATGTTAAAGTAAGCAAAATAAAGTCTGCCAACTCGCGCGGAGTAAATTGCACAGACAGCAGTTAGTAAGATTGATTTCAGTAGCCACGGTTTTGAAAACTTTTGTCACGTAGTGATCGTCTTCTCAATAGAACATCTTTGATAACGGCGTGGTGTTGTTGCAGGAAGTCCCGACGGAGAATACTTTTGCTGTAGTACAGGGGTGCACATAACTGGTACGCAGGTTATGTGCGTAATCTGAAATGCGTACCATCACTTGTGTCACAAAGCGCATTTGCGTACCGACGTACTTGTGAAGCTTTTCCAGAAGGCGGTTAGATCACCGGACGACAGAGTCGGTCTCCGTGTGCACAGACAGGGCTGCTGTTAACGTCGGTCTGTACAACGGAATTGTGCCAAAACTACGCCAACCGGCTGCGGAGGGAGACTCCCCCCCCTTCACTGGAGAACTGCGCTAAAACAGCTGATCACAATGTTCACACTCTGTGGTCACGAAGTACTCCACTAGCGCCCCCCCCCGTCGACTTTCCTGAAGTACTCCCCCGTTGATAGAAATCAACGCGTAATGAATTAAGACCCCACGGTTTGATGATTGATAGGTGTGTGGGTTGTCTTTCATTTTGACACGCAGAAAAATGTTATAATAAACATACATACTGTATGTTAAATGGATATATCCGCCTTCTTTCATTTATCTTCCCATTCCCACAACAATATACATAAATAAATGGCATATGTTGGACATAGTTCGAATGGTGATTAATCATGATTAATTCATTTTTAAGCTGTGATTAATCTGATTAAAAATTGTAATCGTTTGACAGCCCTAATATATATTGATCTTTATTTCAAAATGTATCGTAACTATGTAATCCTGTTGGTAATCTCAAAGTAACAGTAATCTGGTAACTCATTTTTTTGTTATAATTGAATACAGTTACCTTTTTTCTGTATCCTGATGACGTAATCTCGTTAAATGTAATCCATTACTCCCCAAGCCTGGTCATGATCACATCACTTTGATCGGAGAGCATTCCTGAGTTTAGGTCATTTACTTATTTCATTATACTACGTTTTACTCTTTATATACCAAATTGTTTTTAAACCTGTAGTTTTTATGACTTGTTTATTTTCTTTTTCTGCCTTCCGCCATGTAACATGAATTGTAATAATATGTTGTTCTATATAAACAAAGACTTAAACATTACCAAGTAGTACTGGTCTAGTACTTGTATCTTCATGTACAGTAGTTGCATACAAATCTTGCACTGCATTTGAGTTTCAATGCTGTTACAAATAGAATTTGAATTGAGTTATATTTAATTGTTTACATCTATCCATAATACTGCCTTCCACCAGTATGTGTTTTGTAGTTGTGCTCTAATAAGAACCCCGTGTCAGGTCTCGTGACCTCCGTCAGCTCAGCTTCAGAGAAACTCTGTGTCCCCCTTCTGTACCAACACTGTTTACACTTACTGACCTTTACTCTTCTCTTACTCATATTTCACTTCTATAAACTTATGTGAACTGTCCTCAGGCTCAAATGTCCCAGTCGGAGCACGCTTATGCACAGCACCTCCTGGAGGTGACTGCCCGCCATCACCAGGAGTTACATTTGGAGACGGATCGTCTGAGAGACACTCAGCTTCAAGTAGAGCAGGCCTTGGAGAGCAGGGAGAAGGCTCATCGCCAGAGGGTGAAATGCTTAGAGGAACAGGTATTGTGTGGATCATTTATCTTTCTTTTGTTCGATTGATGTCTCTGTGTTTTTGTTTTCTTCCTTCAATTTGTTTTGTTTCTTTGTTTTGAATAGGTGATGACTCTCAAAGAACAGCTAGATCATGAGACAAGAAGACGAAAGGCTTATTTGAATCAGATGCTGCAGCCCGGTGTGTAGGCAGAGCCTGCAGTGAAGTATGTAGCACCTCTGGCTTCCTCATTCACTGCTCCTCTGGCAGCTTCCCAACAACAGTATGTTACAAGCTACGTCCACATTTGGAAACACACGCGCATACAAACCCTCTCCTAAGGCGTTCGGTCCACCCATGCACATGTGCACTGCGGATTACATTAATCTGCAGGCAAACTCAACAACAACAAACAATGAATGTTTTGTTTAGAAGTGGACTGGATGTGCCAAATTGTTTTAAGGATTTCCTCTGGCTTGGTGCGGTTAGCGTTTCTAAGTCTGTTTATGCTGTGTCATTTTTTTAGGAAACAACGTGATAAAAAGTATCCTTAGTTGCTGCTTCATACTCTGATGATTATTCCTATACTACATTTTCAGAATCAGAATAGCTTTATTAGTCCCACAGAGGGGACATTTACGAAATATGTGGAAACACTGTTTGTGTATTCTAATGAGAATATAGATTGAAATATTTACAATATTTGTTTGCATATTCCCCTGCTTCTATGAGTTGGTCTTTCAGGCAAAGATTCTATGGCGTTAACTCATTCATTTGATTATATGTTCCTGTATTTGACTCAACCAATGATAATGTGCCAAAGCTGTGATTGTTTGTGTGCATAGTGTGTGAGAGCACAGTTATACAATATATTTTCAGAAAGGTTTTGATAATCAATTCTGTTTTTCTTCTGGCCACACAACCTGTTTTGGAAAAAGTGTTCTGTGAACTTTGGGAAGGACAGCACTGCCCTTTCATGGCATGTGAGCTCTGGCTTTGGTTCGCACCATTAAAAGCTTTTGTGGATTTAGTGTTGTTGGTGCGAGAATGACCTTCGCTCTCTGTCTCCACTGCTGTCCCTGGTGTTTTCTTCCAAAGATCGTTGCAGGACTTTGTGAACATCATCGTTCCTTCAAAGTTGCTTGCGATATGTCTGTAATCCTTCTCCAATCCAAACATTCTTTAAATAATGTTTTATTTTCTGTGATAATAAGAAACATTTAATATATTCATGTGTTTTTGTGTATTCATTCACAAATGGATTTACTGTATGTAAATATGTATGTTTCTTTAGAGCCAAGCTACTTCTTTCGACTCTTTCTTTCTTTTCAGTTCTTACATTCACTTTACTTATTGCATGTTCACTACAGTACACATGCATGTCTCCTCACCGTGTAACCCTGCATGACTTTGTAACTGTGCATAGTGAGAGTTCCACTGAAAGGGGAACATCTTGTCAGAGTTTCTTTAAAGCAGCCCTTTGATTATCATAGATCCGCCCAGTGGTTATCCAGTTACCGGCCTCTCTTCAGCTATTGGCTGGAAGGAGCTAATTATGCAAGGTAGTGAATCCCTGTGGGGGAGGTGGGGCCAAAACTGAAAGAACTCCTTTGGCAGGCAGAATAGAGCTTTTATTGAGGATATTTCTAAGCTGACCATCAGGGACCAAATCGCTGGATTGTTAAAAAAAAAAAAGCACATCTCAGCTGAATTACGCTGCTCGCTCTCTTTCATTCCTCCCCTCGTTTCGTTTTAGGTGAGACGGAGTGTAGCTTATGCCGTACCTAGCAGCAAGCAGAATGCAAGGAATCTACAGTATTCCCCTGTCTCACACAAGAAGCCCAGCTCACTACTGAAGGACAAGAGAGGGGAGAAAGAGGCAGAGCCAGAGAGCAGTCAGGGGAGGATTCACATTGCTGAGGTTGAGAGGAGGAACGCAGCGTCTTGTCTTGTTCTGCTCTGCTCTTGTTGCCTCAGGTGTGTGTGCTCCTCCCTCCCCTCTGCAGTGCCTGCTGTCAGCTCCATCCCTGGGTGGCTGAGGCCATGGTGTTGGTGCTGCAAGCCCTGCTGCCCTGCTTCTGCACCCTGCTCTCCCTGGAACTGCTGCCTGGGGTGGAACCCGCCGTGCCCCTGGAGGACTTCTACCCCTTTGGCCAGGACGTGGGGGACTCCCAGACCATCGCTCAGGACGACGGAGGCTCCCGGCTCGTGAAGATCTCTGTTGCTTTCCCCTTCTTTGGAGACAGGCACACAGGACTCTATGTGAGTACAGAGCAGTTTGTTATTACAGTGTGTTTATGTCTTCTTATGTGTGTGTGTGTGTGTGTGTATGCATGCACTTTGCAGTTGGCAATTGAAACTGACATGGTGTGGATTGTATAAGAGCCTCAGGGAGATGAGATCTGGCATTCTGCCAAACACTACATTGCTGTGCCCTTTGAGAGTTTGCATGTGTGTCTCACAAGCTCTGGTGTGTAACCTCATTTGTAGAATATCATGTTTTTCTCTTGGGTGGAATCAAAATCCTCCATGACATTCTCTGAGTGCACCGAGGGAGAGTGTGTGAGAAACTATTAGCAGAACAGTGGTAAGCCCTGTTCTAATAAGTCTACAATGAGCTGTTAAAGGAATTGACAGTTTGTGTTCTCACTGTTGCTGCGGATGGAGCATCTGTGAGCAGTTCTTTTTAGGAGAGAGAGTGGGGGGGAAATATGCTTGCCAGAGAGAGAGAGAGAGAGAGAGAGAGAGAGAGCTCATGGGAGGAAGCTGAATGGTTTGACAAGGATTTTCGCGCACCACACTGAAACACACTTTGATCTTCCTTTGTCATGTATTGGGTTCAGTTCCAGCGCATGGAAAGGCAGAACTCCCTTAAATCAACACCACCTGTTGTGGTTATGCATCCGCGTGGGCTTTCAGGTTCCCCTCCTTCTCGCTCCGAGCCCCGCCTGCCCCCTCCCTGTTCAAACCATGGGCAGGGGAGCCCGAGGAACCATGGCAACAATGGGCAAGGTCAAAGGTCATCGTTCTAATCTAAGCATCTACGCCAAGGGGGTGATGTCAGTCTTCCAATAAAGACATTTTTAAAACTCTTTTGCATCTACACAAAGTGCATCGACACTGGCACGGTATTTTTAAGTGCAGGGTTTGAGTTTTGTGTCTTTTATAAACTCAACACTAGTTACTCACATATCCTCAAATCAAGCAGCAGAGCCAGGACCCCTTGTTGTCACTCTTTAATGCACTGGGTGCTTCTTTGGAGTTCTTTTTTAAACAGTCATGATAGTCTGATAGACTTGAACAAGTGGTTAACCTTATGCGACAAGTTTTATTATTTAATGCACATACCTTTGTTTAAGTGTTCTAAGTAAGTTAAATGTGTTTCAAACGTGATGTTAGGTAAATAAACACGTATGAAGAAATGTAAGTCTGTTGTGTAGGTGATGTAGGATAAATGTTTATCATATTTAATGTAAGTAAGGAGAGCGTGCTAGTAGTTGGCTAGATTAAGGCAACACAACTGTTTGTTTTAGGAAAAGTCATGGTTTTGGTTCAAATGTATTTCATTTTGAACTCAATTTAAATATGATAGGAATGTTACGTTTGTGACGTAAGATAACTTATATTTGTATATCATTTAAAACAAGCCAACATTGACTTTTAGTTTCCTAACGGAGCCTACTCATGGGTAAATTCCTGTATTTCTTTAACTTATCTATCCATCAACCCACCCCTCGCTCTTTACGTGACTTCATCTGAACCCCTCCTTTGCACTTGTCATTATTACTATGGCCACTGGAGGCAGGCCTGCATAAACAGAACGGACAGTAGGGGGATGCAGATAGTTATATTTGGACACGTGGGGCCACAGACCAAGCTGCAACACTTTACAAGTTGGGAATGAGAATGCCCTGAAACTCACTCTTGGAGTTTGTTTGTATCCCAATTGCTTTCCAATTGTGGTCCTTCCCAGATTTGAATGGATTCCAGCACATCACTTATCATGTAATAAAACTGATACACATCATTTGAATTGTACAAGATAACACAAGTTACCGGTTGCTTGTGTCTCATATTGAATTCTGATCTGATAGAGATCAAATCTGAGAAGTCCACACTCTGACATATGCCGTGTGGCGGTGATGTGATATCCTGCATCTCATTAGAAATGTAGTTCCGTAGTCACGCAAGGCATTTCAGATTGTGACAGGCACTTGAAATTACAGTCACTCATTTGAATGCCTCACCTGAATCCATTAAACATTAGAAGGCGAAGCACAGAGGCCCACATGGTGTTCTCCGCCCGAGAGCTTTGAACAGTTCATATTTCAGTGAGGTGCTACATTTGTGTGAATAGTGTGTTCCCAGCCACATGGAAGCAGGAGAACCACACTGATTTAAGATGGCTTGTGGGCGCTGTCTTTCTCTCTTATCATAACTGGTTCTGTTAAGGAATACCTTAAAACCCCTCAAAACAAATCCCTTTAAACCATACCCTCCTTTAAGCAGTTGTGATCAAGTCACACAGCAGTGGCAGAAGTGTGACACTTGGTTACAGACGTTTGTATCTCACATGAACAGATCCCACACATCCCTGTACAAACATGCACCCCCCCTGTCCTGCTCCTGTCCTACTTGTGCCTCCTGGTAACCAGGCTGTCCCTCTGTTATGGTTTGTGTCTGGGAGTTTTCACATGTTGCTGCGATCTCTCCTCCTCCAGGTCCCCATCCCCTCCTCCCACGCCTCAGATAACATGGCAGGGGTCTTCCCCCTGGAACTGTCCAGCTGCTTTATCTGAGAAATGACCAATCACTTTAACAGAACACAGATGTATCTGCAAAGCGTCTTCTAGGCTTCCAAACAATGCAGTTCACGGATTAACTTCTCTTAAGGATGACCAGTGTAAAGCACATGAAGGACGATGTTCAAGGTCAGAGAGGAAAGAACAACATTTTGAAAGCAGATGTGAGAATACATGATTATGATTAATGGTATTTATTGTGGATGCATAAACTCATTGGAAAAAACGTTTCTAGGGCTTGTTGTAAATGTTTATATTCTAAAACATGTTATGTATAGTATTCAAATCTTCAACATACTGTGGTATTTGCCAACATTCAAATCCATTTTTCAAGAATCCTGCCAAGATCATGCTAAAGAGTAACTTTGCTTCACAGATTGCACATCTGCTTGTGCTCATCTGCTCTTCAAAAGAGGTCCAACACTTCAGTTGGAGCTTTTCATTCACTCACTTTCACTCACCACTCTGTATGGCCCAAAGGTTTGTGCTGAAGTTTGATCTGTGCTCTGAATGGGTGCTTTTTATATGCATGTGTGGGATAAGAGGCTGAGTTATTTTAACAGCTCATATGCAACTGACAGGATATGTCTGCACATACTTCAAAAAAGTCTTCAAGTAAATGATGTCCTTCAAAGGATCAGTTTTGAACTTTCTTATGGAGAGTTCAGTTAGAAGATACCAAACTAAAGTCTGCATATAAACTATGAAGCTAGAGATCAAAAGCTTAGCTGAGCATAAACACTGGGCGCTTGTTTGTGTGAAAATGGTAAGTTGTGGTTTTACAGGACAGTTTTTACCAGACTGTGTCTTGGCCAGAGCGCAGTGACTTCCTGCAGCCTCTGCTGGTTGCCTCTTAGGCACTTTGTGATGACAAGACTCCAGGAAGTCAACGCACCCTGCCAACAAATAATCCGCTACATCTTCTCATCTAGTTCTTGGCAGGAAAGAAAATAAGCCTATTTCCCAAAATATCCAACTTTTCAATTGAGATTCATATAAAACATTTTCACATGTAATACCTACAAACAACTACATCCGTTTTATACATTTCCCAATGTTTACAACCAAGTGCAAACCCTCTAGTTGCTTTAACTCCCGGGGAAACACAGGACACACCACCTTTGTTAACTATTGTTGTCCGCTCTCTTGTCAGAGCATGATGCCCATGTGAACAGCGCTGGGCTGCACTGGTTGTACTTCCCAACGTTAGCTACAGTAGCTGTATGGGTACTCGTCTCATCCAATGGTATGTTAGCAAGTTAATGTTACGTTAGCAAAACATTACTAGTGGCTAATTAATTAGAATAGATATCTAACGTAAATAAACAGAACGTTGATACAACTTTAACACATTCTCTTTAGTAGTTATTCTTTCTGCCTGAGTCACATCAGATTTTCCTCGTCGATGCTGGTTATGTGAAAACAACAACTTACATGAACCCATTCTATTTCACCACGTCATGAAAGTTTGTCTTTTGTTATAGTTTCTTTTTAGAGACCCCTAGCCAAAACATTTCACTTACTAAATTACTTCAAATGATTAGATAGCATGTTACTGGTTTACGATGTTATTGTACGTGTAGGTTCTTTGTGCACTGGTGATAGTTATACATTCCAAGAAGTGTGTTTGAAATGGTTTGAATATCCTCTTGTGTATTTTTTATTTACTCAACGGAGGAATTTTCCCTCTGTAATCTTCTTTAGCAAGCAAAATGATAGTTACAAAAATGAATACTACAACAAACCTTCAGAACCAAGGAGGTTTCAATGGGTGTTTTTGCTCAGTCTTTACCATGTGATAAAAGGGCTAAGGAAACAGGCCAAGTGCACAGACTGTGGTCATTTCCTTCAGTCTCATCACATAATTGTAAAAGTTTGTAACTGTGAAACCTCAGTTTTGACACGGAACACTAATGTATTCCTGCCCTGATTCATCGGCACCTTTTCATTTTGGGTTTTGCTTTGGATGACTCAAGCCAGATGAAAGTTTATTTTAGTCCATAAATTGCTTGGCTCTAAAGAAAACCAAAAAAGCTAAATCCTGGATATATCCGGAAAAAAACGTCCCAAAAAAGAACAAGGGAGTGGTAGAGTGGAGTGGCACCATTGAGAGTGAGGGAAAGAGTTATGGGGGAGAGGTACTTCTTCCAAGGTTTGCTGATCGCACCTCTCTCCCCTGTGATCCTGACCTTGGTCATGTTACAGCATAACACAAGGCAGCTCTGAACCCATTCACTCTCTCCCATACGTGTGATGCATACGCACCCTTTACTGAGTGTCTGCACCAGGTTATAGCCTTGTTTAAATCCATGAGAAAAAGTCTGTGAAAACTATGTTGTAAGTTCAAATTCCTCTAAGGTCATTGACATGTCAAAGCAGTCCCTTAAAACATCTTAACAAGTAAGAAATACACTTTTTCAAGCTATTCCAGATGCCTCTAAAGATTGGATTAGGCAACTTATTCCAGCATTGGAAAATAAACTCTCTTTAGTGTTGAGCATGATACACTCATTTTGCTGCTGTAAGATGGGTGACTTCCAGACTGCTGCCACCACAGGTCTCTCATTAGTGGGCATGTTGGTATGGGAGGTGTGTCGTTCCTGTACATCCTTCCATTCATCCAACACTGTGCCCTCTCTCTTGTTTTTCTCCCGTTATATGATAGCGCTCTGGCTGACCCCCGGGCCCTGCCCCTGCAGCCGGTCCTCTTTCTCCCCACATCAGCCATGTTCTCACCACGCTGATGCAGAGGGGAAGACTGTGGTCGGGCAATTAACTTAGCCCCTGTGCCGTGCCAAACAAAACTTCCTCTGCTGTTTGTACAGCAAAGTCCTTCAAATTATGGTTTTCATTCATGCAGGGAGCAAAGCCGACCCATCTGACGTTGCTTTGTCGCTGTCACATGCCACTTTAATGCAGAGAGTCAAAGGTCAAGCCGGGGACTAGGATAAACAGGATAGATGCCATGGTGCATCTCCTGTTGTTGATCCAGAATATGTGTATGAAAGAATGTAAGCCTTCAGTGGACATTTTCAACCCTTAAGCCTGTAGATCATTTCATTGGTGGACCTTACCTGTGATATGTTTCTGATATAAGTACACGCAGGGTTAGGGCTACTCTACTCATTTCCAATCATAATCTTTCATTAAAAATACAATTGAACACATTGCAAAGTGCTACTTTAGAATCTACTACATGAATCAGTTGTGTCTCCTCTCTCTTTGACATCCCTCATTGACTTTGTGGACCCTACTTCCTTTTTATTCATCATTTGTAGCTTTTCCTGCAACTCACAATAGCTCTTTCATCTAGCATCATTGCAATAAACCCTCTGAAACACAAACAATTGTCACATTTACTGTCTTGGTTCTGTGGCTTTTGGCTTGCTGTTGCTCCATCAATCCTGAGTCTAAAACTAAGAATGATTGTCATTATACATGTAAAGTGTCAGTAATTGCAAAAAATACCCATCTTAGTTTGAATTGCAGATCAAAATCCAAAGATATTTGATTTGCAATGAAAACAAATTAATTTATTAAATGGTTTTCTGTTGCCTGACAACAATGAGTTGCTTAATTGCTTCTGCAATACACATTGACCTGCCCAAGTTGATATTTTAGGAAGTTTATATTATACAATACTTCAGTCTATATCTGCAGTGCTGAGTGTGCATTTCTCACAGAGAAGATGTGTGTACGGTGGGTTCATTTATTTGGCTACTTTGCTGTTGGCAGACATCTGTGACGTGAGCAGTACAACCTGTTCTTCTCATCACTTCTACTCTAACCCCTCCTAACCGCACAAACAGGTCCCAGTGGCTTCTTCATTTTGAACAAAATATATCACTATTCACATTCCAAATCTGTTCTCCTCAGGTCAACAACAATGGCCTTGTATCTTTCCTGAGGGAGGTGTCCCAGTTCACTCCTGTAGCATTTCCGATCGCGGGGGACAGAAGGGTTGTGGCGCCATTCTGGGCAGATGTGGATAACCGTCGAGCAGGGAGAGTGTTCTATAGAGAGAGCCAGGAGCCCTCCAGCCTGAGGAGGGCCTCAGGGGAAGTCAAGACGTACTTTTCAGAGTTCTCCAACTTCAATGCAACATGGGTCCTCATCGCTACATGGCACCAAGTGACTTTCTTTGGAGGCAGCTCTCTCACACCGGTATAACTCACACTAAACTTCACAGCTGTCCCTCTATATGTGACTGCTAAACAGCCCTGATTCTCTAGGTATGATTCAAGTACCTAGATCAGTGATTCTTAAGCAGGGTGTGCAAGTGACATTACTTAAACAGGCCAACCTGGCACAGGCCGAGGATTAGCACATTTAGGGGGGGGGATTATTTTTCTAAATAAGGCTCAATTAGTTTTATAAAATAGAATTTGTGATTTTATTTTAAAAACACATCCAATATACAGTGTTTGTGTTGAGAAAGAATGCATTTCATATTGTCTTATTATTCTTCAGTGAATGGATTGGTACACAGCTACACAGACCTGTGTCAGTTATAACTTTATACATCCTATGTTACCAGAGAGAGTGTGATAAAACCTAGTTTGAACGCAGATAATTGAAAGAGTTAACTGAATGTAATAAACAAACTGTTTAAAGATCCACTCTAAGAGATAGTAGTAAGAATGCAAACTTGTTTCAAAAAAATATTTTTAACAATATTAACTTTTTGAAGTGTAATTTAACATCAACATAAAAAATCAGCCGAAATAAACACATATAAAAGAAATGGATATTTCAGTTTATTTGATAAGAAACTACTGGAATCCACTGGCCTAAGCTAATGTGTCGCTATCTGCCTCACCAACAGGCCCAGATGAGTCTGTCTGTAGCCTGAGTGAGATTAAGCAATCTGCAAAACAAGAAGTCGTTTCATTTTTTTTCATTTCCATCTTGATTTTGAACAGATAAATAAAAAAAGTGAAAAACAGAATACCGTATTGTTAGAATACAGTATTTATCAATATCATATTTATATATTCAACAAAAAATGTCATATTAATAATAATAAATCATATGTGTCCAAAGGGAGTAGGAGGAAGCAAATGCTTATCAATTCCCACCCCTTATTTACTGCTGATCAATGATCATCCTTTAAATAATTTCTGCAAGTTATTCCTACTCACATATTTACATTTATACATATATTTACAATCATTTCTCATCTTCAATCACCTTTCTTCATTCTCTTAGTTTTCCAAAAAGTGTTTCTGTCAGATAAATGTATTTGACCTAATTTCGTGGAATCAGGAAATGGTTGAACTGAGCCTGTTCCTTTCTATGCAGGTAAATACTTTCCAAGTGGTGCTCATTACAGACGGAGAGCTTTCCTTCACTATATTCCAGTACAATAACATCACTTGGACCACAGGCATGCATACCAGCAGTGGAGGAAACCTGGCTGGGCTGGGAGGGATTGCAGCACAGGTAAGATCACCTTGTAGTGGACTCCAAGGACATATTTCACCATTGTGTTATTACATTAGATTAGAACACATATTACTAAGAAATACAGTTTGCATTCAACCAGAATTGCAAAGAGTATAGTGCAGATGAGGTTACAGTATATTCAGTTATATGGGTTACGGTATATACAGGTTGTTCCATGAGATACATGGTTTTATAAATATTAAATATATACTGTATTTACAGATAAAGTACTAGGTTAAAGCATTTATGGATCAAATGTAGGCCGGGTTTCAGGCATAGTTAAATGCAGATTGAATAAATATTGAATACAGTGAAATAAATATGTGCAAAAAGCAGTGTACAGTAAGGTCCCTGAGTGTGAGGAGCTGTGGGTAGAAGCCCCATGAGTATGAGTGTGTTGGCGGGCTAGTGCAGTAGTTTGAAGGTCATGGGTTGGGAGGGTAGTGGGCTAGTTCTGAGTTTAAGAATTCAGCAGGGTTATGTTGTTGTGGAAGAAACTGTTCCTGAGCCTGCTGCTTCGGGATCTACACAGCCCATGTTGTTGTGTGCGGGGTCCATGATGGTGCTTTGAGCTTTCTTTTCTCAAAAAGTAGAGGTGCTGCTGTGACTTTTTAACCACACTGGAGGCGTTGAGCGACCAAGAGAGATCCTCAGAGATTTTAGAGATTTTAAAGGTGGAGACTTGTCCACCTTAGTCCCATTATGTAAATGGAGGTGTGTCCACAGCCTTAGGTCTTGGGGTAGTATTGGTGTTGTTGAGGGGAAGGTTATTGTAAGCACACCGGTAGCTGACCTTCCTTCCTGTAGGCTGATTCATTGTTGTTAGTAATCAGGCCTACTACCGTGGTGTCATCTGTGAACTTGATGATAGTGTTGGAGAAATGCACAGGAGTGAAGTCATGGTTGAAAAGGGAGTAGAGGTGTTCAGGTTCAGAGTGGGGGGGGGGCGTTAAACCTGACAGCCTGGGGTCTGTTGATCAGAAGGGCCAGTGTCCAGGCAGTTGATCTGTTGGGACGAGGTGTGGGAGAGTTGATCTTGTTGGGTTTTTGCTGTGTTAATAAAAGACACAAATCGTGTGCAGTCAAAAATCGTGTTGTTTGTAATGTAATGATGTTTGGTGAACAGTGGAGGACATAACTTGCGATGTACAGGATGACATGTGAAGAAACAAAGCAGTTGTTTTTAGATGTCTGGACTCTGATTCAGCCGTCTCTTGATGTCTGCCTTGTCGTTCGTCTCTTCCCAGGCAGGATTCAATGCTGGTGATGGTAAGCGCTATTTCAACATTCCCGGCTCTCGCACTGCTGATGTGGTAAATGTCGAGGGAACCACTAACGTGGGCCAACCGGGAAAATGGGTCTTTCGTATCGATGATGCAAATGTGGAAGTTGGTAGCTGCAATGACTCTGGTAAGTCCCACAATGACTAATAGATCAATCCTTCTGCTCCTGGCTGTCTTAATACTTTTGCTTTTAGGTTTGTGTTAAATGGACCTCTCTCTACAGCATCAGTGTGCCAGCACCTGCGACCTTGTCTGAACGGAGGCCAGTGCATAGACGACTGCATTACAGGAAACCCCTCCTTCACTTGCTCCTGCCTGGCTGGCTTCACCGGGCAAAGATGCCAGATTGGTGAGTTGTGGTTGACACAGCCTATTTCTCCATGCTCGAAAAACACTGTGAATGAATGAGTACCTTGGATCAGTGTGTGAAAATAATATTACTACAATACACCTGACTTGCCAAAAGGACACATTGATATTTCCCTAATACCTGTATCATTTGAATCTGTTATATTTTCCTGACTCACTGTTCGTTGACAGAAGTTTTCTTCTAATTAAAAGAGTCACACTACCTCCTTTGTATTTTCTCCCTGTCTCTGTAGATGTTGATGAGTGTGCCTCATATCCGTGCCAGAACGGAGGGACTTGTGCAGACCGGATTCATAGTTTCCTCTGTCACTGTCCTGCTGGATACACAGGGAGTCAGTGTGAAGCAGGTACTAAAGACTCTCTAATGGAAAGGGATAGGGTTAGATATTTCAAAGGGGTTATATGAGGTACTTATCTGCTGATGTGGGGGGGGGGGGGGGGTTGCAGTGTCATTAAATCTAAATAAAGCTGTGAATATATTCTGAATAAATTGTACAACTATATTGATTTTTTATCTTATATCTTGGTCTTGCCTCTCTGGGGCTTCTTTGCCTCTTCCCACAGTCCAGCCTGAGGAGCTGTATCAATCCTCTCTAATACCTTTCACAGCCAGCAGTGCATACTTGCAGCGTGAGGGGAGCAGTGTGGCGGATATATTAATCAGCTGAGTAAATATTCCATGAGCGTATCTGTGTGTGTGTGTGTGTGTGTGTGTGTTACAGACATTGACGAGTGCAAAGACAGGCCGTGCCTCAACGACGCGCTGTGTGTGCAGGGTGCTGGCACTTTCACCTGTGTGTGTGAACCGGGTTACACTGGTGTCCTCTGTGAGACAGGTGAGTGGCGTTTTTCACAGGAAATATTTTCTGCTGCTTTCTACATCAAACTCAGTCATTCTGGCAGATGTTTATCCAGAGAGTTCCCCAGTCTACCGAGACAAACGGGTCCAAGTTGAGGTTATGGTTGAATTAATTTTTTTCCTTTGGGTCACACAATGTAGCAATGAAACCATAGTGAGAAAGCGGATAAAGCTCTCTGAAGTCAGGTCGGTCTGTAAAAAGACATTGCAGGGTTCGTACGGTCATTGAAAACCTGGAAAAGTCATGGCAATTCAAAATGCAAATTCCAGGCCCTGGAAAAGTTATGGAAAACAATATTTTTCCCAAGGTTTTGGAAAAGTCATGGAAATGTAACTAAAGTTGCGTCAAATATAATTTACATTTGATCTAATCGCCGAAATAATCTGCGGTCTCGAGCTGTTATGTGCCATCATGACGCGCATGGTGTTATTTTTTAATATATGAAGCGCGAGCTGTGTTCCTGCCTGTCGGCTGAACTCTGCTGCTACGGGATGAGGGTCAGCTACATTAGCTACGGTGCGTTCGTTATCTGTGCGGAGTCACTGTGGCACAGACTGAGCCGCTGGTGAACAGCTGTTAGAACGGGCCGTTCAGGTGTTCAGAGCAGAGCGGCAGAGCGTGATGTGAACTGAAAAGTTTTTCTGTCGCAATATCATTTAGGAATCGTTATAGTATATAGTACTCAGATCTTGTACTTGAGTAAAAGTAGAAGTACCAGAGTGTAGGAATACTCTGTTACAGTAAAAGTCCTGCATTCTAAATATTCCTCAAGTGAAAGTAGAAAAGTATTATTATAAATATAGTGAAAGTAGCGACAGTAAAAGTAGTCGTTGTGCAGATTGGTCCATTTCAGAATAATATATATGATATGTTTTATAATGATTGATCATGAAAGTGTTCTCAAAGCTGGTAAAGGTGCAGCTAGTTTGAATGACTTTGTATACTGCAGGGTAGCTGGTGGATTTACTCCAGGTGGAACTAAAGTCTGATTCAACACTTGATTAGATTTCACATCATTCATCCACATCTGTGAAGTAACTAAAGGTATTAGATACATGTAGTGGAGTAGAAGTACACCATTTACCTCTGAACTGTAGAGGAGTAGAAGTACAAAGTAGCAAAACATTGAAATACTTAAATAAAGTACAAGTATCTCAAAATTGTGCCCAAGTATAGTACTTGTTGAGTTTATGAACTTAGTTACTCAACACCAGTGGCTATACAGATAGAAAGACTAAGCCTTGCACAGAGGCATGAAAATACATTTTCAAAATGCTCAACAGTGCTGCCAAAATTATAAACTGACTGCTACACAATTAAAATAAATGCTTTTATATATTTCTATTAGATGTTACTCTTTAGCGTTTCTGTTATTATTAACACTGCTGCTTTAGTTGCTCTAAAATCTAAAATCCTCTGTTATTCCTAAACCGATATTCCATGGGGTCGGGGGCTCGGGTCCTTGTCACCTTTTTCATACCTGATGACTTTGCCTCCCTGACTGCAGTTGCTTTAGCGTGTAGAAGCTAGTAAGCCTACTATTTGTTTTAGATAGGCACAACATGTTTCATATCAGACCTTATTTTCCTGTTCCATGTTCAAATAAACCATTTTCAGTGGTCATTTTTTTTTGGTCATGGAAAATGAGGTAAAGGTCATTGAGAAGTCATGGAGAAGTCATTGAAAATCATTGGTGAAAAAGTGTATGATCCCTGACATTTACTAATCTGGATGTCTTTGTGATTGATTTGTTGATGAAACTTGATCCCAGAGGGGAATTGAATGAACAGGCCTTGCACAGTTCATGAATCGTTGTATCTACATGAGACAGGATTTACTGTTAATACCAGACACCTGGTCAGTGAAACTATGCCTTCAGAAGGGAAGTTCAATGCTTTTAATCTAGCTCAATGTCTTACACAACCAGGGCTTGCTTTTCAATGTGAAGATTGAAAAATCAGAATATTAAAATGAATCGACAGCAGATAAACTTCTGATTAACTGACTTTTGTGCATCCTTCAGATATGAACGAATGTGAGTCACAGCCGTGTCTGAATGAAGGAGAGTGCATGGATCTGGTGGCCAACTTCACCTGTGTTTGCCCCGCTGCCTTCACTGGAACACTCTGTGAAACAGGTGACTTAAAGTCAAGTTTATTCTAGGGTAAAACACCAAACAGATCATTGTAGCATGCCATAAACCCCTCTGTTTCAGCCCTGTTCCAAAAGGGCTGATTCTGTGTCTGTAGCTTCTAAATGCTAATACCCTGCTGCTGGCCACGCCCCTCTGAGAAGTGATTGGTTAAGAAAACACAATGGTGATCTAGGAGGTAATATGGTGGGCGGGAGTTACCATGGTTGGTTTTTGGCTAATGGTTGCTCAACCCAAAAAACATTGTGACATCACAAAGTGACCAACATCTGATCAGCTGATTTTCAGACAGGTTTTCATATGGATGGATCCCCTCTCTTTTTGTCCTGATCCATTTATATAAAAACCTGTCTGAAAATCAGCTGATCAGATGTTGGTCACTTTTGAAACAGGGCTGAAACAGAGGGGTTTATGGGATGCTACAATGGGGGATCTGTTTGGTATTTCGAGCCAAACACTTCAGAGACATGTTTTGTATATATCTGAGACCTATAATATATTGATGAAAAACAGTATAATAGGGGACCTTTAATATTAAAGGGGACCTATCATGCAAAATGCCCCTTTCTACGTCTTTTATACATGAATATGTGTCCCCGGTGTGTCAGGGAACTCACCAAGTGTCAGAAAACACAACCCTCTCTCTTTTCCTCCATACCCAAATCTCTAAAAACGGGGCTTTAACGGATCTGATACAGACTGATACAGATTTGAAAATAGTCTGACGTCAGTGACGAGGAGCTCCGCCTATATGGCCAACTCTCCACCAATCAGGGGAATGGGGTTGCCGTGGCATGGTAACATGACGCTTGTAACTCGGCCCCCTCCTTTGCAGGGGGCGTGGTCAGCTGCAGCGCATGCAAAGACAGGGCGGAGGAGAGCAAAATAGAGCAAAATGAGGCATGGCTAAAATGCATGATCTGTTTGGTATTTTGAAAAATAAAACGTATAAATATACCTTATACAGGTATGGATCTACAATATATTATTCAATATAGCATGATAGGTCTCCTTTAAGTATTACATTTAAATACTCAATTAAAGTACCTCAAAGTTGTACTTAAGTACAGTACTTGAGTAAATGCACTTCATTACATACCACCACCGTCTGTAACTGTCCAAGTCTGTTCACGTGTTCTTTTCCATGAACAAGTCTTGTAACACTGTCAGAGCCATACTATCTTTGTATGCGTGTTTATTTCAGACTTCTTTCTGCTGACATGATACCTTCATCAGATAGCAACAGCTATCTCCATCAAGCCATCTCCATAGCAGACCACAGAATGTCCAAATTGACCAATCATAATCAAATATTGAACGAACTATGTCCTCCTCCCGAAGTGCTTTTTCTGAGCTCCAGGGTCTTTGTTCAATTGATATGCCTAATTTGTTATAAAGAGGTGATACGTTTTTAAGATAGCGTTGTCATATAGACATTACAAAAGCAAGATGACTGTTGTTGTCTTACCCCTGGTTTAGAGGTATCTAGCCATGCACATGATTTGTGTAAATATGCTCAGGTTTTGAGATATCCCTATGATTGCTTCTGCAAACCCTGCACATTAGCCCTCAACAACCTTGCCCCCCCCCCCCCTACCTCTGTGACCTCATCCAACGACACAACCCCACCCGTCGCCTCAGGTCTGCTGAAGCTAACCTACTGCAGCCCATCAGGACACAGCTCCGGGCCTGGGGTGACAGGGCCTTCGCAGCCCCCCCCCACACTCTGGAACTCCCTCCCCAACCACGTCACATCAATCCCTCAAAACTCACCTTTTCACTCTTGCCTTCAACTCCTAATCAACTAACCCCTTGCCCTTATTCCTCCTAGCTTAGCACTTTCTACTTTTGTTGTTATTTTGTTTTACTTGCTTGTAAGCGCTTTGAGCACCAGCAAAAGCGCTTTATAAATGTAATGTATTATTATTATTATTATTAGAGGTGAAAGGAAATTCACAGTTTTCAAAGACACCTGCAGTAAAAAGGGACATACATGATTCCAGAGATTATTTTTCACATCTTGTTTTGAAATGTAATTTTTCAATGCTTAAACCTTATTCCATTCACTTTCATTGCATTGGTCCTGCCAGCATATATTTCAGAGCAAGGTATCTCCCTAGCTGGGCAAACACATCTCAAAATACCTCCAGAGGTGAGGAATGATGTTTTGTTTTTTGAACAACCCTTTAAAGGACGTGCTTATGTTCCTCTCTTAGAACTGGTGGTGCTTCAGGTTAATTCAACCGAGCCAGAAAACCAAACAGGTAAAAGCATGTACAGCTACAGTTTAAGAAAAAAAACAAATGCATGCAGTTTGATTGTTACACCTCAACCTGTCATGTTTTTTTCATTTGCAGGCTTATGTGGCAATGCAAATTGTGAAAAGAACTGGATTTGTGAAAACACTAGCTCGGGAATCTACATCTGCACATGTGCTCCAGGCTTCTACGGGGACGAGTGTGAAGGTACTGAACTCTCTGCAGCGGCTGGGCAGGTAGCAGCAGAGGTATTTCAAGAGGAGCTGTGCGAACCCACAGGAATTTGGAGCTGTGCCCTGGAAGAGGCTGCTGTGATGATGGGTTATTGTAATTATCAAAACTGACACAGCCTCGCCCAGTTTACTACGGGAACCAGTCGCTTGATGTTGTGAATAATTGTTTTATAGCGCATTTTAGTAGTTTAGCAACAAGAGGAAGTGCTTTGTCTAGACTTAAAAAGGCCTCTTTATGAGTCAAAGCTGCTCTTTGGTATTCAGGTCATTTCTTCAGATTGAGCTGATGAATTATGCATGCTTCCACACAGCTACTGGCTTCTCTGAAAGGTAGCCATTGCACCACACTATAGTTTGAAGCACAGCTGTTACTTGCATAACTATGGGGCAATTTAAACACAAAATATGTGAAAAACTATCATCAACAGCAGCTAATGCTTTACACCGTCCTTTAAGAAATGCATATAAGGACATGTTATTAAGTGTGATGTCTGTATCACAATATATTGATTTTATGAAATACCTAGTGAGCCATTTTGAGCTAATTCAGGCTTCCATTACGAGTGAGTGTCGACCCTCTGATAGCAGTGGATGCAAAACTTTATTTTTTTCTCCCACCAAAAGCTCTCTAAAAGTATTTGAGCTATTGCAAATGCATGATTCTTCTCACCATTGAGCTGAAATAACTATCAGTGCTTATATAGGCTCTAAATCTCCCAAATACTTTCCTGCCTGGCTCACAGTGGAAAAAGGAGCAAGATCCTCCAAGGAAGAGAAAGTAGCGGGACTCAGAAGTGCCTAATCAGGCTCTCAGATCAAAGGGCCGGGCCGCACAGGTGGCCAATGAAAGTGGCTCTTGTAAATTAACAATCCATGAATTGCCCTCAGGGCCATACATTTTTGGTCACAAAATATGCTCCATATCATCAGAAAGATAATACCCTCCACCGAGCTACCGGGACTTCAAAGGTTTAGCTGTGATACGGCCTCGGCTTTGATCCACTGCTGCAATTAGGAAGTCGAGGAAAACAAAAACATTCTACAATTTGTACAGAGCGGATGTGCAGCGTGTTGACTGGTAATCTTCTGCTGCTGTGAACTTTGTTGGAAAAAGATTAGGCAAAGAGAAATAACAGCAAATCAATACATGGTTTACATTACAGCAGATGGAAGCTGTTAGCAAGTGGAACACATATTGAACTTTATACCTTTTGCCTATATTTAGACTTTCCAACACTGAAAAATGTACGTAGTTGCTTTCAAGTAGCTGGAGCAAACTTTCCACACACTCACACACTGTGTCTCTTCCTGTGTCTGCAGAGGAATGTCTGTGCCAGAATGGGGGTGTGTGTGTGGATATCAATGGGACTTGTGAATGCCCGTCAGGCTACACAGGACTCTACTGTCAGTTTGGTGAGTATGATACCTATAATTCTATCAGGTTTCTCACATACAGCGGTGTATTCGGGGGTTTTTTTATCTAGGAGAAAAGGCAGAAAATAGATATGAATACTTCCAAGATTAAAGTTGTATTCAAAGATATGAAAATTCTTATATTCTCTAAGATTAAAATGAAATCCCAGATATATAGATATCCTGAGAATTAAGGGATAACAATTTAAATATTACTAACAAAAACTATTTTAAATAAAAGTAAATTTCATGTTTTTTTCTTCAAAGAACCACATCACTTTGATCATTCTCATCTCATCCAACTTTGCAGATAGAAGCCATATGCTTACTTGACAAAAACAATTCCACTAAAATCTCAGAGTTTCTTTGAAATCTTTTCTCTGAAAAAGTGAGTCACTGTTCAGAAATTAGAAATTGTGAAGCTGTCATTCACAATGCCTTCCTCCCAGAAGTAACTCAGACGCCGTGCAGCCACAGCAGGACGTGTCCTGATGGAGGTCCCTGTTTGGAGTATGGAGGAGCCTACCTGTGCACATGTCAGACCAGTGCAGCAGAGCTGGATCATAAGGACTTCTACCCCTATGGTAAGAGCCTCAGGCACTTATATGTCACTGCATTAGCAGCTGGTTTCACACTTTCAGTTTACTATTTTTACATCATTCATGCTGTTGCTAAGTGCTATGAGGACATTTTGTATTTGATCCAGACAGAAAATAACAATTCTTTATTCCATCAAAGTTACATGCTTGAAAAAAAGTGGTTTTAACATTTCCCAGTGCAATGGAACACAGTCAAGTCTCGTTATGTTTTTCAGTACAGCCCCGATCGGTCTGTGACTCCTCCCCGTGTCTGAATGGAGGATACTGCTACGAGCGGGATGGAGGCTACACCTGCGAGTGCAAATACGGATACTGGGGGAAGCACTGTGAGAAAGGTAGCATCATTGATAAAACCGCAGAAAAGTAACACCACATGATCTGATGACGTGCCTTTTTCAAAACATTACTCAAACCCAGCTTTAACCAGAGGTAGGAGAAGTACAAAGAAACTTAAGTAAATTACTTAAGTAAAGGTAGAAGTGCCAGAGTGTAGGAAAACAAGTACATTTACTGCATTCAAAATGTTACTCAAGTTACAGTACAAAGGTATTCGCGAGATATACTTTAAGTGCCAAAAGTAAAAGTAGTCGTTGTGCAGATTGGTCCATTTCAGAATAATATATATGATATGTTTTATAATGATTGATCATGAAAGTGTTCTCAAAGCTGGTAAAGGTGCAGCTAGTTTGAAGGACTTTGTATACTGCAGGGTAGCTTGTGGATTTACTCCAGGTGGAACTCAAGTTATTTAAGTGTTGATTATATTTCTAATTATTAATCGAAATGTGCAAAGTAACTAAAGGTACTTAACAAACGTAGTGGGGTAAAAGTACCAAGTAGGAAAACATTTAAGTACTTGAGTAAAGTACAAGTTCCTCAACATTTTAAATTACAGTACTCAATAATTGTACTTAGTTACTTTAAACAACTGGTTTTAATGCATGAGGGAAAATGTCATTACCCACAATGCTTCTTAAAATATTACAATGATCAATCCTACTTGACTACTGAGCTATTTTCCTGTATTTTGACTTGAATTGCAATCTACTCCAACAGATTCATTTTGAGTGATTAAAAGCTAGAGACGTTTTTCTGCTTCAAGGATTCCCGTTTGTCTTCCCTGTCTCTTTCCAGTCAGACTCAATACCTGTGCTTCTGCTCCCTGCCGCAACGGAGGCTCCTGCAAGGAGGAAGCAGGGAGCTACAGATGTGTGTGTCCTTACAGATTCACTGGGAAACATTGTGAAGTGGGTGAGTGCCACCCTCACGTAACAATAAAACATTTGGTAGTCAATACAAAAAAAAGAGTCTAGCAAAGTTGTGCCAAAGCTTTTTAGGTTGAAATGCATGGCAAGCAATCTAACCACCAGACAACAGCAGTACTTTGAATGCTGATAATATGGTGATAATACAAATAGAGTGAGACACACGTTATACATCTGAGAGAAGAGTGATTTTATGAACCATCCTATTTTAAGGTCACCTTAGTAACATCACCAAAATGTGACTATGTTTAGTCAGGAGTTTGCCAGGTTTCATAATAAAACTTACAGTTGATTCAGAATGCTTCCATGGTGTGCACTGTAAACACTAAGCTAGCAAGGCCCTCCTATAATTTAACAGAAAAGTAATTATATTAGTGTTGTTGCTTTAAAGGTCACCTATTATGCAAAATGCACTTGTTGATGTCTTTTGTTGTGGTCGAGGATCTCATGATTTGACCTCAAGGGCTATATGAGGCCCTAAAGCAACTGCTCCATTATGTGTATCAAATGCACACATTGATGCCACCAAATAACACAATACAAATAGAAAGTACTACAAAGAAACTGGAATTCATTTACATCTTAAATCATTAATATATACACAAAAAAAGGTTTACAAATATCCAACCTTCAAATTGCTTTTTTAAATCAACATTTCTCTAAAAAACATTTGTGTGGAAATCTCAGTTAATTTGTAGGCTGCGCGAGTATGGCAAAAAGTATGTGAGTAAATCTCACTGTAAACGATTGAATCATCACCAAGTTCTGTGATATTATGACCCATCATAACTCTTTAGCTCTATGCTAGCCGGGCCCTATGCTAGGCGAGCCCCGAGCAAGCGCTTTGAGCATCTGGAAAAGCGCTATAATAAATGTAAGGAATTAAATTAATTATGCACACACATACATTTAGCATGGTGGAGGAAACGGGCTCTGTGTTACAGGACGGGTCGGGTGGTTCCGCTGCACACACACACACACACACACACACACACACACACACACACACACACACACACACACACACACACACACACACACACACACACACCACACACACACCCCGCTGCAGACTCTTTACACGGAGGAGCTGCAGCTCCAAACAGAGACACACGCTCACTAAGCCGAATAACTAGATCCGGTCACAGAGATCTGCTATTTGAAAGTAAAGACAACACATCGACCTTAAGTATAGTCAGAGCGTGGTCTCATGGACAGCCCCGGCCCAATTGAACACCTGGTTGTAATGTCTGGTAAAGCACGTAGGGCTGCTTTTTGCAAGAAAGGTGCTATGCAAATTACAATTATTAATAACAATTCTTTCTCATTGTATGTTTTCTTGCAGGGAAGCCAGACCCCTGTGCCTCCAGCCCCTGTCTGAATGGGGGGACATGTTTCCACTACATAGGAAAGTACAAATGTGAATGCACTGAACACTTTGGTGGCAGGCACTGTGAAATAAACAGGAGCTCAGTACAGACCAGCGCAGGTGAGCAGATTGTGTGTCACCACTTCGTAATGTCCAAATCTCACTGATGCTGAAGTATGTACATGGTTATTGGTGGGTTGGGTATATAGATACTGCTTTTCCTTTTGCAGATAATTTTAGCAGTGTTGCTGCACTAGAGGCCTCACATTTACAGATATAGAACGGCTGCATAATCTATATAAAGTGCGGCCTGATGATTCATGTCTACGCGCTCTCACTGCATGCCGAGATTATTTTAGGAGGACAGAAACAGAGAGCCTGGATGGAAAACACCTCTGTTGCTGTTAGTGTGTATTGGGAGAGCTCCTTTAAGCCCCAGACAGAGCGTGTGAGCTTGTGTCACTATGCAGCCATTGGACATTATCAACATGTGTGTATTGATTTCAGAGCTGGGCTGTGGGCTGCCTCCACCGGTGAAGCACGCAGAGGTTCAGTTCTCCTCAACAACACCGGGCTCCATGGCTGTGTACATGTGCCACTCAGGCTTCACCTCCGTGCCCAGAGCCACCCAGAGCATCTGTGGTATTCAGGGAGACTGGAGCCAGCCCCCCATCTGTGAGGGTCTGTAACACACACCCACACATGGATACACACACTGAACAAAAAACATCATTAAATGATCCCTGAAAGTCTGAATAAAGAAGATTCCAGTTATACATTTATTTTCCAAATCTAAGGGATCATATCATTTTTTTTACATTTGAAGCATCTAATAAGGTTTTGAATAAAGCTTCAATATCTGTCGTGACAATATCTAATCCGTTTTGTTAATATAAATACATTTTTACGAATCCAATATGACATGATATCAGATACAAATAATAATAATGTTGTTGTTTATGGCTAAATTACAACAAACAATAATTAAATAAGATTTTTTTTTTTTATTCAAGCTTTTTGGACATTTGACTTGTAAACTTGTTTTGTTGTTATTAGAAATATTATATTTACACAAGCTGGAAACAATCCTACTGAGCCACCACTGAAGTCTAATTCTAGAAATATATATATATATGAATACTTTTGTATATTATAAATATAGTATGATACTAATCATATTAGTGTAACCTTAACTATATTTGAAACTGTAGAAATAACTGGTTTAAACTGAAAATAAATCAGTTTGGTTTAATACTGATTTCCCATCATCACAGAGATCAATGAATGCCTCTCACAGCCTTGTCTTAATGGCGGTACATGTGGGAACCAGGTGGGCTCCTACCAGTGTGAGTGTGATGAGGGCTTCAGTGGAAACCGCTGTCAGACAGGTAAAGCCTGATCAAAGTCTTCTGATATTTAATACATCGGCACATTTACATGATATAGTTACCTTGTCTGTGTGTATCATCTCCCTGAAGATATAAATGAATGCCTGTCGGGGCCCTGCGAGCACGGGGGGACATGTGAAGACCAGCCTGGCTCCTACCTGTGTCACTGTTCTCAAGGCTTCAAAGGCCACAACTGTGAAATAGGTAAAGTGTTCCTTTAAGATGTTACTATGGGAGGATTACTGAACGGCCCTCAGGGCACAGATCCCCAAATGTCAGGTTCCCTCCTGCATTTACCATCAAAAGACACGTACCAGGAAGACACTCCAAATGACCACAAAGAAATATAAAAGACTACAAAGAGATGCAAAACAGCTACAGAGAAACCACAAAGCGACTTCAAAAAGGGGGTTCTATAACCATAGACAACAAAAAAGAACAAGAAGAATACTAAAACGATGACAAACAGACACAAAACAACCACAGAGACAAAAACACATAGAGTAGTGATGAGTAAAGACCACAAAGAAACGCATGCCAACATAAAAAAGCGTCTCAACACCTATAAAGGCTGCGACTTGCTTATCGTAGGAAATGTGGTGGGGCCTCTGCCTGTCTGTGCCCAGGGGCCCATTGTCTCCTCTTGTAGAGCTTCTATACTAACATACAGACAGCAATAAAACTCTAGTGTAAACATCTGTGTGCAGAGCAGCACGGGTGTGAGTCCAATCCCTGTCTGAATGGAGGCGTGTGCCGGGGGTACAGACGGAATTATTTGTGTGTGTGCAAAGACGGCTTCTTTGGAGACCAGTGCCAGATGTGTAAGTGTCTTTGCACTGATTTAATGATGTTAAAAGCTCATTCACATTGACTGCAGTTATCACATGAACTGTGTTGTACTTAATGCTTGTCTTTGACACCCCCAAGTGGAGAACCCATGTGTACTGCAACCTTGTGGAAACCGTGGCCTCTGCAGGAGTGACAAGAGAGGGAACTACAACTGTGTGTGCAGAGTGGGACACACAGGCAAAGACTGTGAGAAAGGTCAGAAAGAGTCACACAGAAGTGCTCCAGTTCAACAATGTTGTGTTTATTTGTCACCCCAGCATCTTCTCTATTGCAAAGTTCAAAGGCTTTATTGCCATATGCACAGCTACAGTGTACTTGTGGCAATGAAAAGTCCCAGGCTCCTCCAACAAGGCAACACATACAGTATATGACATCAAAGCTCATCAAAACAATCACAAATAGGGCATGAAGAAACAGAGTAGAAATAAAATAGTGCAAGAGAATGGTGTGCAAGTGATGCAGAAGAAGTTAACTAAATGCAATGTCAAATAGAATAAGATGAGCTAAAAATAGAATGTTAAATGAAATGCTGTGCAGTGAAATTAAATAAAATGCTTATGTAATATAATAGATGTGAGATGCAAACACTTGACAACTATGTAATGATTTAATGTATGAATTTGACATGTAAGGTTGCCACTGTTCCCAGACCTGTTGCCTCCCTCTGGTCTCCATGTGCTGCGCGTGGAGGAGAACGAGGTGGAGCTACGCTGGGATCAGCCCGAGCCGGATCACAGCCTGATCAGCGGCTTCGTGGTCACGTATGCTCCGCTGGGCTGGAGTAATCCAAAAACAGACACGCTGGAGAGGCAGCAGTCGTCCCACATCATGAGAGGCCTACTGCCCGGCCTGCTGTACAACATCTCCACCTTCTCCATCAAACGCAACACCAACAGCAACGACAACAGCCAACCAGCCACGGCTCTGATACGCACCAGTGAGCACACTCTTATTCCTGTTGTAGTGAGAGAAGCATCTGGAGAGTGTTTCTCTGAGTATTCCCATGAATTTGTACGGAAGCCCGAGAGGCCAGAAGATCCATTCAAGACGTCTGATCTAAATGCTTTTCACCTTTCCTGCATTTATGACTTATCTACAGGTAAAAAGGGGGTTCGATGGAGGATAACCTTCAATTTGCCCCTTGTTTTGTCAGGTTAAAATACATAATATAAATGTATAATTTTTCCTTTTTTTCATCTTTGAAAATGGCACATGTGCTTTTGTTTTTTCAGGATAATATAGTGAGAATAATTTGAGAGTTTTGTTGTTAAATGAATTTCGGGCCACAATAAGCTGATTTTCTACTCTCTTAAAAGTGTTGACCCTTCTCTTTGTCTGTTTCCATGTTTCACAGGCAAGAAATACATTTATTAAACAATCTTGGAAAGATGATCCAGGCAAAACCTTATTGTTCCTGCTCTTGAAGTCATAAACACAGGAGAAAAAAAGTTTCATCAGACTTAAATAATGGATTTTTCTTTTTTCACCTGCCTCCCGGGGCTTCCGTAAATTGGGTTGCACGTCTGCATACCTGTGTGCATTTCCTATGTTAAGTGGGTGTGTTTGTGTGCTAGGACCCCCCCGGGTGGAGCAGCTGCAGGTGGGGAACGTGTCCTCCTCACAGGTGTGGCTGAGCTGGCTAGTGCAGGCTGCTCGTCACGCAGCAGTCAGCAGGGTGCTGGTGTCTCTGCTGCCTGCAGACGGCAGCCAGGCTCGAACCACCGTGCTCAACACCAGCAGCACGGAGCACTCCTTCAGGTCAGCCCTGCACCGTGCTGCAACATTTTAGATTTTGTACATTTACTCAAGTACTGTACTCAAGTACTATTTTGAGGTACTTGTACTTTACTTGAGAATATCCATTTGATGCTACTTTGTACTCCTACTCTACTCTACGAGGTAAATATTGTACTTTTACTCCACTGCATTTACGTAGTAACTAACGGAATAATGATAAACAATAGCATCAAGTGTTGAATCAGACTTTAGTTCCACCTGGAGTAAATCCACCAGCTACCCTGCAGTATACAAAGTCATTCAAACTAGCTGCACCTTTACCAGCTTTGAGAACACTTTCATGATCAATCATTATAAAACATATCATATATATTATTCTGAAATGGACCAATCTGCACAACGACTACTTTTACTGTCGCTACTTTCACTATATTTAGATGAGATTACTTTTCTACTTTCACTTAAGGAACATTTTGAATGCAGGACTTTTACTGTAACAGAGTATTCCTACACTCTGGTACTTCTACTTTTACTTAAGTACAATATCTGAGTACTTCTACTTTTACTTAAGTACAATATTGTATTACTTCTTCCACCTCTGAAAACAACACTGATGTCCTATTGTATTTCACTGTACAGACCTGCAGCATCCTACTTGTCCACTAAACAGAGCTGTTAAAGGTCTGCACTTTGAACAGAGTAATACACCTTTGAACCACCAGAGTGCACTACTACTTAACCGTTTGAGGCTCCAAACAGTGTTTTGAGAATGATGAGAATCAGAATCAGAATACCTTCATTCGTCTCACAGGGGACATTTACAATGTTACAGCAAAAGTGAAGAGCCAAACATAGCAACATATTAATTAAGAGGCATGCATGAAGATGAAAACAGAAATTATTACACAAATTTACAAAAATAATGATAGGCAATAGACTTTTATTTTTTTACAAGTATAGTATGTATAACGTAGTGTGATAGCAACCAGGTAAGCATAGTTCAAGTGGAAGTATACTGTATATATTATGAGGTAATATAATGTATCCTGCATTGTTTGCCATGGTGCTATTTTGTGTGTGTCCCTCTGTTTCCAGTGCATTACTCCCTGGTCAGATGTACACGGTGGATGTGTTGACTCAAAGTGGAATCAGACCGGATGAATTTCCCTCCACCAGCCACTCAGCTGGACCCCTGCAGTTCTGGACACGTAGGTTACATATCATCATTCAAAAGCTATATAAGAATAACAACACGGCTGGTCGTTAGATCACTCCTCATTTAAAAATACATCACACATCTCAGCACATCAGATTCAGCAGCACAGAGCGTAGATATTAGAGAAGCCAAAGACAGCCAGTCTAAATGACTTTGACAGTGACCAATCAGCATGAGGACAGGCGGGTTAATTTTTCATTGATAGACTGATAGTTTAATGTGTTGTTGCCTAATAACAACATACCTTGCTATCTGTTGTAAGTTTCAACCCTGACATCAAATTATTGCATCATTACTATTAAAAAATAATAGTCATCTGTATTAAAGTATTGTATTACATTATCTTAGATCTTGTACTTGAGTAAAAGTAGAAGTACCAGAGTGTAGGAATACTCTGTTACAGTAAAAGTCCTGCATTCTAAATGTTCCTCAAGGAAAAGTAGAAAAGTATTATCATCAAAATATAGTGAAAGTAGCGACAGTGAAAGTAGTCGTTGTGCAGATTGGTCCATTTCAGAATAATATATATGATATGTTTTATAATGATTGATCATGAAAGTGTTCTCAAAGCTGGTAAAGGTGCAGCTAGTTTGAATGACTTTGTATTCTGCAGGGTAGCTGGTGGATTCACTCCAGGTGGAGCTAAAGTCTGATTTAACACTTGATTAGATTTCACATCATTCATCCACATCTGTGAAGTAACTAAAGGTATTAAATACATGTAGTGGAGTAAAAATAGACTATTTACCTCTGAACTGTAATTGGGCATAAGTTTGAAGAAAACTAAATACTCAAGTAAAGTACAAGTATCTCAAAATTGTACTTATCTACAGTACTTGAGTAAAGTAACTTAGTTACTTTCCACCATTGAACAGCATACAAGTCCAGCTGACAAATGTTTTAAAGCACAGCACAACAAACTGACAGTGTAGGTGAGTATCAGTTCAAGTTAAAGAACAGTTGCAAAAAGAATACTTTCGCTGCTATCAATGAAGAAATGTGAGCATCCACATGTGTTTTCCCCTCAGGGCCTCTCCCCCCACAGAACCTCTCCCTGTCACATGTGACCACTAACTCAGCACTGATCACCTGGAGCCGCTACCCGAGAAACGTCCCAGATGGCTTTGTGGTCAACGTGACCCGAGGGTTGAACACGAGGAGTCGCTTCCTGCCCAATGGGAAGCTGGGATCATATACCCTGCGTGAACTGACTCCAGGACAGCAGTACCATGTGGCTGTCACGTCGGTGAAAAGCACAGCGCAGGAACAGATCCACAGTGTACCCCAACACCTAGCCTTTACTACCTGTGAGTGAAAACATGTTTATAACCCTTTCATTTACATAAACACATGCAATTAGGTGTGTTTTCAAAGAGCCTTTCAGTATCATGAATGTACGGAAGCCTTAGAGGTCAGTGAGACAAAAGAAAAATATCTGCTGATTCCTTTTCTCAATTGCAGGGGGATCAAAGGTTTCCCCAGAATAATATGAAGTTCCTCAAAAATGTTTTTCATCTGTAGACAAATCATGTTGTTTACGGAAGCTTTAGTCAAACAGGAGATACAACTGTTTAGAAAATGATTTCTCACATTGTTGATGCCCAGCTATTTATAACTATATAAATAGATATAAATATACAATTTAGCTTCACTGAATCTATCAAATGTCATATGATAACAAATAAGTCATTAAAAAAAGTCTCTATTTAGAATCTAGCAGAATTCTTTGAAATCACTTCTTAAAACTCTCTTTATTAAAGCCTTTCATTAATAATACCACTACTTGATTTGACTCTACTGTATATCCATGTTTGATTTCATTTGACTTTCTTTTTTTTATTGTTGCAACGTTGTATAGCTATCGTGGTGGGTGGGGATTGCTGACCTTGTCTTCTGTTTCATGTTAGCTTTGTAACTTTGTTTTGAATAGTGCTGTAGAAATAGAGTTATTATTATTTGTATTATTATTATTATGATTATCTTTGACCCAGTGCCAATAGGTGACATATCAGAGAGAAGAAAGAGGCCAGCCGGGAATGGACAGGGGGCTCATGTGGGACACACACTTCCCCCATCTCAGCCCCAGGACCTGGGGGCCACAACAGAAACAGAGAACTCAAAGGAACTGCCTAGGTAAACGCAGAGTGTAGGTGGTTATTAAAAAGGGGGGGGGGGGGGGTTATGGGTCCTTTGCTCTGCCTTTCCTTTCTGTCTCCTCACAGTCAAATCAAAGAGGAAATGCCACAGTGTGTCCACTCATATGTCTAATTGCAAATACATTTTGACTGGCTGCCAGAAGCATACAACTTGTTTTAGAAGATGTTGATTCTTTCCGAGATAGTATGGTATTTATTATTACTTATTTTCTTCTTTATTTTTTGTTTCTTTTTAATACCAATACCTCTTTTATTTAGTTGTTTGTTTGTAATTCTATTTTTAAAGTCTTTTTTTCTTTATATTTATTTTTACTTTTACAAATCCCAGCATAAAGGTATTTACCTACAGTGGAGGAAATAATCATTTGATCCCTTGCCAAGTTTGTAAGTTTACCCACTTACAAAGAAATGAACAGTCTATCATTTTAATGGTAGGTTGATTTGACTAATGAGAGACAGAATATCATAAGGAATATCCAGAAATGTTCATAATTTAAGAGATACAAATGTATTGCCTTTTAATTGTGTGAAATAAGTATTTGATCCCCGAGCAACCAACAAGGATTCTGGCTCCCACAGACCAGTTACATAAGTCCTCTTCCTTTAAAAAAGTACTCCTCATATCAACTAGTTACCTGTATAAAAGACACCTGTCCACAGAATCAATCACTCAGATTTCAGCCTCTCCACCATGGGCAAGACTAAAGAGCTGTCTAAGGACCTCAGGGACCAGACTGTAGACCTGCATCAGGCTGGGACTGGCTACAAGACCATCAGAGAGCAGCTTGGTGAGAAGGAGACCACTGTTGGTTTCATTATTCAGAAATAGAAGAAAGACAAAATGAGCATCAGTCGCCCTCGGGCTGGGGCTCCACACAAGATCTGGCCCTGTGGGGTTTTGATGATCAGGAGAAAGGTGAGGGATCAGAACTACACGGGAGGAACTTGTGAATGATCTCAAGGCAGCTGGGAGCACAGGCACCAAGAAAACTATTGGGAACACACTACACCATCATGGATCAAATCCTGAAGCGCCTGAAGGCCCCCCCCCCTGCTCAAGAAGAACATGAAAGGCCCGTCTGGAGTTTGACAATGAACCTCTGAATGATTCAGAGAAGGCTTGGGAGAAGGTGATGTGTTCAGATGAGACCAACATTGAGATCTTTGGCATCAACTTGACACGCCATGTTTGGAGGAAGAGAGATGCTGACTATAACCCCAGAACACCATCCGTCAGGCATGGAGGTGGAAACATTCTGATTTGGGGGTGTTTCTCTGCTAAGGGGACAGGACCACTTCCCTGCATCGAGGAGAGGGTGGACGGGGCCATGTAAAGTAAGATCTTGGCCGATAGCCTCCTTCCCTCAGCCAGGACACTGAACATGGGTCATGGAGGGGTCTTCCAGCAGGACAATGACCCTGAACATACGGCCAAGGCAACACAGGAGTGTCTAAAGAAGAAGCACATTTAGGTGAGGGAGGGGCCTAGCCAGTCTCCGGACCTTAATCCCATAGAAAGTCTGTGGAGGGAGCTGAAGCTTCCAGATGCCAAGCATCAGCCTCAAAACCTGAAGGATTTGGAGAGGATCTTCAGAGAGGAGTGGACCAACATCCTTCCTGAGATGTGCACATACCTGGTGACTACAAGAAGCGCCTGACCTCTGTGTGTCCAACAAGGGTTTCTCCACCAAGTACTAACACATGTTCTGCAAGGGGATAAAATACTTATTTCACACAGTTAAATGCAAATAAATGTTTATCTTTTATATAATGTCAATTTATGGATTTTCTTTTTGATATTCTTACTCTGTTAAAATAAACCTACCATTACAATTATAGACTGTTCATTTATTTGTAAGTGGACAAACTTCCAAAATCTGCAAGGGATCAAATAATGATTTCCTCCACTGTGTATACAGTACATTGGTCTGTCTGGACATTGAAACTTCTTGATCCTTGTATGCCGTTCAATAAACAACACAAACAGAACATTGGTAAGACTTTCATCTGGTAATCCAGCTGTCCATGCTAAACAACTTGCTTTTCCTCTGCAGATACACAGAGCTCATTGACAGAAGGGGAAAGATAACAGCTAGGTTTACTCACCTGCCTCGAAAAGCCGTTCGACATCGCACCAGTAAGTACAATAAGTAGAAATAAACATTAAGGAGAGTGTTACAGTTATAATACTAAAACATGAATTCTGTTGTTTATAGTTTTTTTTCCAAACGGTAATGTTGCACCCAATAAAGTAATTCACTGCTTCCAAGCAGAAATGATTGACATCATTCTATTTCAAACAGGAGAGACGTGATGTATGAAATACATGTTTATTACCGGACACGTGGTATAGAAAATTATGATTGACAGATTACAACAATGAATCAACTGATGTTTGGAGATTAGGCCCCGGTTTGCAGGATGATCATTCGGGAGGGGAAAACCGCTCCGATGAACCCCCCGGGGTCTAGACACTGGTGGTGGTGATAAGTGGTTCGGTCTGGAGGAAGAAGGATTAGCTTGGCCCTGAATTAGGAGACAGGAGGCGAAGGGGTGGAGGCGGGTTGTGCGTTGACACCTGAAATGACAACTGACAGAGAGGGAAGAGCAGATTTAAAGGGTTTAGCAGGTGCAATGATTGCTAGCTGGGGAGTACCGCCCCTGATTACTTAATGGGAGAGGAGCTTGCAGTGACGTGTAACACCAGGGGTATGGTCTTCCTTCTTGAACTTGCGCTAAGCTTAATTTCAAACAGGAGAGACGTGATGTATGAAATACATGTTTATTACTGGACACGTGGTATAGAAAATTATGATTGACAGATTACAACAATGAATCAACTGATGTTTGGAGATTAGGCCCCGGTTTGTAGGATAATCATTCGGGAGGGGAAAACCACTCCGATGAACCCCCAAAGAGAAGAGAAGTGGGAAGTGCTGAGATGTGAAGCATTTCTTACCTTGCTGGCTGATTGAGGAGATCTGTGGATGAAATGAGATAACACGGGGACATGATGAGAATGTCGGAATAACTGTAGGGTTAATGTGAACGCCAACCATGCTTAGCGCCTGCATGTTGGATTAGACGATGCTGACCCACTGGCCGCAACCTGCACGTGCAGGGTTAAACATGACGCTGACCCACCGGCCGCAACCTGCACGAGCAGGGTTAAACATGACGCTGACCCGCTGGCCGCAACCTGTACGCACAGGGTTAAACAAAAGCTGACCCATAGGCCGCAACCTGTACACACAGGGTTAAACAAAAGCTGACCCATAGGCCGCAACCTGTACACACAGGGTTAAACAAAAGCTGACCAATAGGCCGCAACCTGTACACACGAGGTTAAACAAAAATGCTGACCCATAGGCCGCAACCTGTACACACAGGGTTAAACATGACGCTGACCTACTGGCCCTGCACGTGCAGGGTTTAAACATAATGCAGACCCACTGGCCGCAACCTGTACACACAGGGTTAAACAAAAGCTGACCCATAGGCCGCAACCTGTACACACAGGGTTAAACTAAATGCTGACCCATAGGCCGCAACCTGTACACACAGGGTTAAACAAAATGCTGACCCATAGGCCGCAACCTGTACACACAGGGTTAAACAAAATGCTGACCCATAGGCCGCAACCTGTACACACAGGGTTAAACATGACGCTGACCTACTGGCCCTGCGCGGCAGGATTCAATACAATGCGAACCCGAAGGTCACGACGATATGAAGTGTTTAAACATGAACACGGTGACACGTAAATGTGCTGACTTGCTAAGACCACCACCAGTTGTATGTATAAATACCGTTTAGTGTTTGGACCTTGGATAGCCAGCACGCACGGATGTCCGGGCGAATGTGGGATATGAAGGCGGAGGAGGACCACCGTCCAAGTTTGCAGGGAGGAGGGAGATATGCCTTGAATGGCTGCACCTGTCTGAATGAAAGCTCTGATATGCTATTAGACGCCACCACCAGTTATATGCATATTTACCATAGGTAAACTGAAGAGATCTTGAATGGCGGCACGAGCCGATGTCCGGGTGAAGAGGGAGATGTAGACGATATAATGCCGAGAGCTGTTAGCTTGAGTACGGTGATGCATGAATATCGTAACCTGGCTTACCACGAGCCAAGTGAGCATGAACCCGAGAATATGAATGAAGTGCAGGATGCACGCAGAAAAGACGTACACTTAGTTAAATACTGAGACATGACCCATGATATAGTATATCTTAATTAGCGTTAAGTGTGCCGGGATGAGTCATAGATGCTGATGAGCTGATTGAGTGATTAAGACTGTCTTCTATCATCTGGAGTGAGGATGATGGAGGGACGCTAGTGTTAGATCCAGCAAGTGTGATGATAAATGTGTAGCAATAGTGGAAATCTGAGTGTGCCGCTATGCGAATGATCTCATGCAGATATCCCCCCCAAAACGGAGGATGTGCAGTGCACGTCCTTAAGTCGGGGAAAACACGGTCGTCGTGAGGCCGGCGGATGCCACGTCCAGGAAACGGGAGATGATGCGTGCCGAAGAATCCGCATGCAAAGTACGGTTGCCCGGTGAGGAAGAGCAACTGTCGTTGAAGACGTTTATGTGGATGCACGCAGTTGGTTAGAGGAACGTTAATACCATGAGCTTGATGTGATGGCTAGGAACTCCGGTGTGAGACTGGGCCTGTAGTTCCTCATGATTAGGAACGCTGTGCTCCTGGAGGAGTCTCTTCTTGTTTCTTCTTCTCTCTTCTTGTTTCTTCTTCTCTTTTCCCAGTTGAGCGGAGTTGTAGTTTAGTAATGTTGTATTTGAACGCTAGATGCGTGAAGGCAACGCATTAGGAGATCTCCCTGAGCAGTGGGTGATTTGAACTGGGGAGAGACGCTATTAATATTATTACCCGAATAGCCGGTGCACGCGTAGTTTCTCCTACTTGACTTAAGGCTGAACTTGTAACTAATAAATACTCAGTTACCTCTAATCATTAACCCAGCTTGTATAATGTAGTTACTCTGTGTGTTGCTGCTAGCATACATAACATCTGACGTGGAAACGTTACTCGTGAATGGAGCTACAGAGCTGCTAGAAAGACAGTGGAACCCGGTGCATTCCTCCGTCTGGATGTGGAGCACTTTTGCTAAATGTTTAGACAAAGTGCTCGTGTTACGCCCTTACATGATAAACTCTTATTGCACTTTGGCAACGAGCATTCTCCACATCGAAGCGGGTGAAGTTTAACCACGCCTCGGAGCACGTTCTCTCCGCCACCTCCGCAGTGTGCTCCGCTGCATGTAGCAGCTGTGTGTGTAAACTGCCCCGCCCCCTCGCGATGGGGGAGAGAGATCTCATCTGATCGAAAATACATCATAGGTGCATTTGTTTGTCCTTTGCATATTAGAACGAGTTGTGACACTCCGTTGGTGCACCAAGAACGGAATATTCTTAGTGGAGAAGAAAAAGAGAAAAACCGATCATTTAGTCAATAATCATTAAATTAATATTGGGAGTGAATTCCTAATTTATTTAGTATCTGGTCGTGTCATAAACAGGATAATGTGCAGCGACTTGTTCATTGAGGAAAAGAAGCCCTACGAAACGCCATTCATTTCAGGAAACGCTGTGTTGAAGCTTGAACCTGCGTTTAGTTACTGAGCATTGTAATGAGTAATTACCCGACTGCATTAGTAATGCAAGTAATACGTTACTGAAACTCCATACTGTAGCACGTTACCCCCAACACTGCCTGAAGCTCACCTTAACCCTGACTAGAGGTAGCAATGCATAGTGTTGAACTTCCTGTCGGCTCCCAGACCGTAGTCGAGGAAACGGGGGGGGGGGGTGACTCTCTGTCGTCTCCCAGGGCAGAAGCACGCGCTTCTGGTTCAATAACCCATTTTATCGGAAAGACTGGAGAGAGGCGAGCTCTTCTTGGGAGGTCGTTGCATTATTTAGCTCTCCTATTTCGCAAGATAGATTTCGCAAGATCACAGACCTTCCTTTTTTCTGCTGCCTCGTTTATTTCTAGAAAACATGTATCCCGCTCGCTCATACTATGCCCACGCACACATGCACACGCCACACCCCTCTCTTAAGGGGTAGCGATCTCACTCTGCATGACCCAAATGTCGTAACAATATACGAAACATCTCGTGAATTTGTTGCAACTGCCTTTGCCAACGTTACCCTTTTGCCAACGTTACCCTGACGCCTGTTGAAGTGAGCGCAGGAGGAATAGCTTCAATGGGATAGCTTAAGCCCTGCCTGCCTGCAGGAGGGGTTGTAGTTGAAGCCAGAATGGGTAAAACTCCGCATGTGATGAGGACCCGTTCCGCGTGAAGCCGGAAGCGCCGCATTAGGCGGCCCTGATGCCAGTGATGCCTTCTCAAGAGACTGAAGCGTACGTCAGTTGTTTGCGTGAAGTAGCCATTCCCATTAGGCCGGAGGAACTTCCATGGAGCCCGATTTCCTTGTCTTTTCCTCCCGCGTCCGGGCTTGCGGGACGGCCGGCTGACCCGCTACCCGACTGGGGAACGCCGCCTGTAGCTTAATCCGCGATACTGCGGAGCTGATGAATAAATGCCTGGAGCTGGAACGAAGCCCTCAGCTGGGACAAAGCCCTGCTGCTGCTTGGCTTAACCATGAACACCGTGACGCATACGCTTGTGCGTTGACACCTGAAATGACAACTGACAGAGAGGGAAGAGCAGATTTAAAGGGTTTAGCAGGTGCAATGATTGCTAGCTGGGGAGTACCGCCCCTGATTACTTAATGGGAGAGGAGCTTGCAGTGACGTGTAACACCAGGGGTATGGTCTTCCTTCTTGAACTTGCGCTAAGCTTCATGACATCTAATAACATGCCGCACCAACATATTCAACAAGTTCTGGTTTTGCTCAGGGTGTTCAAAGAATTAAAGTCAGTCTTTTATGGTCGTAAGCATGGCCTGTCTGGATGAAAATAGGTGTTCCTAGTGTAAACTAGAATCAGACCCAGTTATCCGACACATGCTGTCCACTTTATCTAGCAGGGTTTAGATGAAACCAGACAAGTCAGAAAACTTATGGAATACACTTCCTTTGTTCCCTTTAATTCTCATATGATAATGTTTCGTAGTGTATTTAAATCAATGCATCCCAGTGCAGTGGTTTATGGTTTATATCCAAGGGACAAATTGTTCTACAGATATTATCTTGTGCTCTAGACTAGAGCACAAGATAACAGTAGAGTCTAGAGAATAAGCTTCCTTTCTAGGGTTTGCCTCTTTTAATAAAAAAAGAGACAAGTTTTGCCGTGTTTTTACGCTGATTCATAACAGAAAATGTTTTGTCTTATAGAACCTGACCTGCCAATTAAATTAGAGAAGATGGAAGAAACAACCAACAAAATCAGCCTGGCACTCGAGATTGAAGAAGGTTTAAGAACGAAGCCTGGTAGGTGTTCTGGTGGCACATCTGCCCTTTAATGGCTCCCAGCTGCTGTGGTTTAAACTGTATACAACAGATGGATGTCCTGTTGGAAAAAGAATACTACTACTTTGACATTTAAATTATTATAGTGTATTGGATGTCATTAAAATATCAATGATGATGACATGTACCTTAAAAGACACTGAGGAAAGTAGTAAACATAAGGGGGTTGTGGTGTAACAGCTGTAGATAATGTGGAGTAGTGGGCCTGAAACCTGAGAGCCTCACTGATTCTGTGCTGAGGATGTTGATAGCAGCTGTTGTCTTTCAGAACTGCAACAGGACTGCCGCAGTGTGCCTTGCCACAACGGGGGAACATGTGTGAGCGGAGCAGACTCGTTCCTCTGCGACTGCGCAGCCGGGTTCAAGGGCCGGCAGTGTGAACTGTGTAAGTTAGTGTGCTTCCATACACTCACAGGGCGGGGCCTGATACAGTAGGCTGCTTTGGCAAATGTAGCAGTGTTTTAGGACATGAACACAGATTTACACTCAAAGGTGTTTCTTTAGGGTCTGATATGCAGAGGAGGGGGGTGAGGTTATAGACCAGTCCCATGTTTACAAACATTGCGGCGCATGAGCGCAAAGACTCGGAGTCTCCTGAGTGCTTAAAAGTAAGTCAGTGAAGTCACGTTATTGTTTGCATTTGAAACAGGGCGTTTTACATCCAATCACATCCCCAGCCACAGCTGTGGTCTTGACATCAAATCTCAAGTCCTATATATCCGAGACCGAGACAAGACCAAGACCTTTAAAATGTTTTGAGTACTAAAACACTACGACATGGGACTCACTGATCATTTGAACTATTGAATATATTATTTTGTCTGCATTTAAAGAGATGTGTTTTGTGGTTTTGTTCAAATTTATTAATTTAGCAGGGTAAAAATACAGAAATATTGAACTGGTTAATAGGGGCATGTGCTGTATTGTTCCCCGTCGGTAGCATGCACCTTTTGTAGGGTTTGACTCGACTGTTACCCCAGCAACTGTGGTCGAACCGCTACAAGATGTCTACTTCACCTCCAATATGCTGTAATGGGAATTGATGGTGTGTGGTGCCTGAAGAGCCAATAAACCTCCTGTCCATAGATAGACGCTTCCTGCTGCTTTGTGCAGTGATATGTTTTGAAGGTGCAGTTTCTTAGAAAGAAAATAGTTCCTGCTCACAACAAGGTCTGAGGAAATATAGCTAGACCTACCATGTTCACACTATAGTGTAGCATGTTAGCCTATGTAGAGTTGGCATGTTCTTCTTTCTTTTTAATACCAATACCTCTTTTATTTAGTTGTTTGTTTGTAATTCTATTTTTAAAGTATTTTTTTCTTAATATTTATTTTTACTATTACAAATCCCAGCATTTACCTACAGTGGAGGAAATAATCATTTGATCCCTTGCCAATTTTGTAAGTTTACCCACTTACAAAGAAATGAACAGTCTATCATTTTAATGATAGGTTGATTTGACTAATGAGAGACAGAATATCAAAAGGAATATCCAGAAATGTTCATAATTTAAGAGATACAAATGTGTTAGTGAGGGATTAGAAAATGTTATAATATATAAAATATTCAAATGTAAACAATACCATTTATTTTTGTTCCTGAAAGCATAGCATTAATCAGTAAATACTAGGGATGTAACGATACCAAAAACTCACGGTACGATAATATCGCGATAAAAAGTCCACGGCACGATATTTATCGCGATATTGAAAAATAAAGAAAACTAAAGTCTGTGGAATGCTCTCCCCGACCAAATGAGAGCACCACAGACCGTGGAGGCTTTTAAAAAAGGACTCAAAACCCATCTCTTCAAAAGAGCCTTTGCCTACACCTTTTTATCACCCTTTTATTTTTTTATTGCTTTTTAATAATTCTACCGTGTTGTGTAATGTTTATTTATACTGTTCATGCTCACTACTTGTAGCACTTCGGGATTTGAAATCAAATATGAAGTGCTTTATAAATGGAACCCATTATTATTATTATTATTAAATGTGAATTTTTTTTTTTTTACTTGCATTTGTTTTTCTTTATTAAATAATAAATCTGATTTGTACAGCATTTTAGTAGGATAGTAGTATTTTAAAGTGTCAACAATATAATAATCAGACCCTGCAATATAATAAATCAAGTTTCACTTTAGTTTTTCAAGTAACTCAACTCTAACTCACTCTCTCACTCACTCAGCATCATCAAGGTTATCTTTTAGGAATATGAGCATGTCCACATTTCCAGGTAGAAGCTGGGATGTTTGGGCGTTTACAAAATCCCCTGCTGTGGAAAAAACTCTCTTGCTTGGTACTGATGTTGCTGGGAGAGATATATATGCTTTGGCCATGGGTGGCAGCAGTGGGTCAAACTGTGCATTGTCTCTCCACCACTTCAAAAACAATACAGTTGTTGCCAAGAAGGTGAGGCTTATTGACAGGGCGAGATATAAATATACTGTTGGTACTTGTCAATGTCTCTAGGTATGTACATGTAGCCCTGTAAATACGATGTCCTTTTGTGTTTGTGTTAAAAATATTTTTTTAAATCGCGGTAGATTTTGTCAGTCTCACGACGGTATTGAGACATTTAATTACCGCGATATTCGATATATCGTTACATCCCTAGTAGATACCGCTCTAATAGGTGTATAGCTGCTTCTGAGTGAAAGATGTGCCTGTGTGTCACTGCAGGATTTACTCTCCTGTCTTTGTGTTCCCAAGGGTTTAGTTTTCTCTGAAAGTCACTATAGTATCTGAAGTGTCATCATGTAAACATACATGGACCTGAGAGCTATAGAACTTTGGTTCCTTAAAAGCAGGAAGCACGCTCCACTGCCAGTATACCCCACTCATTTATAAATGGCTTGGTTAGCTCAGTGGCATGCATGTAACATGAAGGCAGGGTAGCAAAGGCACAAAGCAACATACTATTTGCAGTGAGTGTCCTGGCAACAGTTTGTTATTTGAGAACAATATCCCTCTTCATTCGTCCTTCCTGTGTCTCAGATTCATCTTCAGACAATTTGAAGTCCTCATTTCATTTAGGCTTAAATAGTTGAAGAACAATATGAACGTAGTCTGTGCTTTAAACAGGTTTCTAACAGGAAGAACTTCAGTGATACGGCATTATTAATGAAGAAAGTTGCTGTCAGTCTTTATAAGAGAAGCCTTGTCCCTTTCAAATAAATCCATTCCCTGTTTTAAATTCACAAAGTGTAAGTTGAATGGCCTCTCTCCATATACACTCCTATACTCTTTTAGAACATACGATACAGTGTACTGAAAAAAACCACGTTTTTTCTACTGAGGCAGCCTCAATACAAATACAATTGTTTTGTATATAGAGGACAGTACAAGGAAAAGACACACGTTTAAAGGTCTTTCATTTATTTAGTTAAATTAATATTCCCGACAACAAAACATGTTATTTTTGTCTCTCAAAAGAAGAAATTAAAAACAACAAATACTTATTACTTAATACAAAATAATAATATATGAATTCATACTTTTTTATTAGATGAGTTAGTCAAGTGTAAAAGGAGGGAATTATAGTGAACAAACAAAAAAATGTATGAGAGCTTCCTTTTGCTGATATTCTTCTCTTTAGTAACTTCATTCAGATTATTGGTGTCTCATCTCTTATGAAGGCTGCTTAAATATGAACTTCCCCACTTAACAAGCCAGGCAGTCCTGTAAAAACATCTTAGCGATTTTCTCAAGACATTTCGTATGAAATGTTTTCCCTTAATGTTATTACAATAATTGTTTTTTTTGTGACAAATCTTTTTAAAAGGTCACAAAACAAGGTATTTCCCTGCTTCTCTTCCATTTAAAGAAATATTATATAAGGAACTATATTAGATTGTTTACAATTTATAAAACAACAATAATCATAATAATTATAATATTTGTTTATATTACTATAACGTCGCCTACAAAATATTCCTGCCTACATATCAAAGAAAAACACTAGACACTTATAGCTGATCAGTCTGAACTAAAAATAATTACAAAATATCCATTAACTGTATATACACTGGCTGAATCTAAATACATGTCTGGACGTCTGTAAGGTTTTTAAAAAGTCAAACAGTGTTACTGTTATAAATACGGAAGTCTTATCAGAACCAGTCCTGTCCTGGTATAGTAGCATTACAATGTACAAAAGCGTCCTTAAAGGAATAAGTACATGTTGATGGAGCTGTGATGAGGAGAGGCTGTCTGCCCTGGAGTCTTTTCTCACCTAAACAACCGGCGGCAGTGTTTAAACATTCTTTCCTAAAAGCATCCGTCAGACAGAGAGAAGACCCTCCTCCTCTCATCCCTCCTGAAGCCTCCAGCTCTCATCACTCACAGAAACATTCTCACCTCCTGTTGTGTGTGTGTGTGTCCGCAGTGTGCCAGAGAGTGCCTCACCCCTGCACCCGCCTGTACTCTGAGACCAAGAGTGTGCCTGTGTGGGAGGACGGAGTGTGCCACTACCTGTGAGTCAGCCCTGTGTTCAGCATGTGGGAGGCTTGAACATCTGAACTGCTTATTGGAATAAGAGCAGAGATTATTTGTGATTTATGGATCCATGTTTTATTCTTCGCAGGTACAAAAGGACGTATAAAGTACAGCAGGACGTTTGTTATCGAGAGATTTGTGAACCTACGCCTCCAAAGATAAGTCAGAGTGAGTTTACACAGGCTTTCTGAACAGTGTCCTGAGGCCTGTACTACGAAGCCGGATTTTCGATTAGCGGGCTAACTTCAGAGAAAACTCTGGGTTTCCGGTCCTACGACGCTGGTTCACTTCTTAGCGGGCTAGATCTCCATGGTAACTTATGCTGAATGGCTAGCCTGGTCCAGAGTAGGTTAGGTTCCAGGATAAGAGATCAACTCAGTGAAAGCACCGCCTGCTGACCAATCAGAGCTCAGTGTGCAGAGTTTAAAGCTATCAAGTTATATTATAGGAGAAAGGAAATACAGAAAAAGTGCCGTTGCAGGAAAGACGGCCGGCAAAAATCAACTGACTGTGTGAACGTGAAAATTAATCGAATATCTCCTCCCATCTTCAGAGCAATCTGACTATAACATTAGCGTTAAGAAAGCTTACTTAAATATCTGCCACAACATAAGTAACCGGATCAAAGTAACATTATGTACAGACATCATATCACTTCATAATGTATCATATATCTCCTTATCTGAGTCAGCTGAGCCGTATCTGGCCGTGCAACACTCAGTGTCACATACTGTATGCAGAAGTATTATTTGAAGCAACACATTAAGTTGACGAAACACTCGAGTCAAATGTAATTAAAGTCAGATCGTGTCTTAGCCGTCTAAGACAGTGATATCATAAACCTGTTAATGTACGCATTCACACACTTTTTCTTTTACCAGCTGTATTCACCTTGCAGGTGCAACTATGTGGCTTTTATCCTGGACAAAGTGTTTAAGTCATGGATGTTTAAAGTTTAACTTCTTCATATTTGTCTAATATTATAGTTGACTTTTCATTCAGGAAGTATGACGCTGCGCTGTCAGTGCGCTTCTCCATGTTTGTGATTGGTCAAATGCTGCTAACCCCGCCCCTTTTATGTGAACGCGCACATAACGATAGTTACGGCTGTAACTACGGTTCTATGAGTCCCGGATGACCGCCAGAGGCGGTGCTTTAGCACTGGATATATCCATCGCACGCATGCGCATTTCGAGTACCTAATAACAACAAAGTCACCTGTGACCCACGTGACGACGGCTACATAGGCCGGCGTCATTAGCAGATCGATTCCCAGAATCTTCTCGCGAGCACACAATAATTCTGAGTGACAGGACTCATAGAACCGTAGTTACAGCCGTAACTATCGTTCTATTTCGTCCCTACTGACCGCCAGAGGCGGTGCTTTAGCACTGGATGACTTATACCAACCATGTCATGAAGATTCCAAGCCCTTTCTCACTACTGGAAGCAGCAGAGCTCGGCAAAAGGACCACGCCCAAAGAATGGTGAGTGGCGACATTAACCCGATAACAACTGGAGAATGTGCCAGAAGACGCCCACGACGCCGCGGCGCAGATGGTCTCCAGGGGCACCACTCTCAGGGCAGCCCAAGATGTTGAGATGCTCCTTGTAGAGTGGCATCTCAGCCCTGATGGCAAGGGGCGGCCACTGGCCCCGTAGGCATGTGAGATGGTATCGACAACCCAGTGGGGCAGCCGCTGGTTAGAGGGCACAACCTCCTTTAGTGCCGCCATGGCAAAATCAAGAGTTGCTCTGACTGCCATATACAGGCAGTAGCCTCGATATACGCCCTTTGGGCACCCACAGGGCACAGCAACTTCGACGTGCCGTTCTCCTGAATGTCAAAGCGTGCCAGCTGGGCAGGCTGATTGAGGTGGGTTTGTGGAAGCACCCTGGGCAGGAATGCCACATTTGCCCAAAGGGCAACACCTGAGAGTCCCACCTTGGGCATGTATCGTTTATGGAGAGGACATGCAACTCCCCAACTCGCTTCCCTGAGGCTATGGCAAGCAGAAATGCTGCCTTCGTGGGCAGCCACCTAAGCCCCACCTGGGCCAGGGGCTCGAAGGGAGGAGATGATAGGACATCCAGCAGCAGGGGCAGGTCCCAAGCCGGGGATGCTGCCGTAAAGCCCCTCTCAGAAAGAGGGACACCGACCTGTGGCACCCCGCCGTGGCGCCGTCGACCCGAATATGTCGGGCAGAATTAGCAGCCACATAAATTCAGAGTGAAGTGAGAACGTCCACTATCTAGAAGGGACTGCTGTCTGGGCAACAGTGTACATGCTGTCCCAAGGAACACGCACATTCTTTCCCCCCAGTTGGGGTAGAAAGTGCGTGAGTGCAAGCTGCACAGCCCGAAGCTCTAGCACGTTGACACGGCGTGCCCCCTCCTGGGCAGACCACTGACCCTGAACGGTCCTGCCCTGCCGCACTGCACCCTGAGAGACATGCAACTATGGTGACGGTCTCCTGGCGGGATGGGATGGTGCTCATGGGCACGCCCATCAGGAGATAGGCCCTGCCCCTCCAGCGTGACAGATAGTGGAGGCAACGCTGCGACACCCTGACTTTCCTGTGCCTTTGCCACTTGGCGTCCAAGTGAAGGCTGTTCAGCCACATCTGCAAGGGGCGCAACGACAGCGGGCCTAAGGGCCCAACAGCTGAGGCAGCCGTCAGTCTGCCCAAGGGCCGGAGGAACTGAAGATAAGGCACCATCTTGCCCGGCCCACGTGGAAGTAGGCATCCCTCAAGTCCACGGTTGCGAACCACTCCCCCTGTGCATGTGCTGTGGTCAGCATATGGAATGGCAGCACCTTCAGGAATCTGTTGATTCCTCTGAGTTCCAAGATCAGGCAAAATCCGTCTACTTTCTTGCTCACGAGAAAGTATGCCGAGTAGAACCCCCTGGGCTAAGCAGAGAGTCTACTGGCTCGATTGCATCCTTGGGCAGAAGGACGGACAACTCTTGGGCTAGAGCTAGGGCCTCTGCTGGATCGCTGACGACTGTCATTTTGGCCCGGCCGAAGGCTAGGGGCCGGAACTGCGGTTCGTACCCCTGGGTTAAGGTGAAAACCACCCAAGGGCCGGAAGTACAGACAGCCCAGTAACTGAGCTGCTGCTGGGAAATCAGCCGACGACCGGCCCCGAGAGACTCGGGGCCTAAACCCCCGGCCTCCGGAGCCCCCTGGGGGGCACCGGTAAGGCTCTGAGGCACGAGGCCGCCTAGAAGGCCGGGGGCACGACGGATGAGTGGGCCACTGGGACCTGCGCAGACCACCACTGTAAGCTGGTGGCTGAGTGCGGCTACTAGAGGGGCCCCTGGGCCTGCTGGGAGTGGGCACAGGCCTATGAAGACCCGAGAGCTGCTGCCTGGTCCGCCTAGCTTGGGCAGAACGCTCCAGTGCCTACAGGGCAGCTGCCCCAAACAGCTCCCCTGGCTCGCCTGAGGACATGTCTCCGACAGTGGTGACTGAGCAGGCCAAACCTGGCGACGAGTCTGCACCAATAAGGACATAACTCGTCCCAATTCCCTAGGCATTAGGGCAAATGCTTACAGTGATGCATCACTGAGGCCCAACAAAGTAGGCTCAGCCGGAGCCTGCTGCAGAGAGGTAGAGACAGCCAGCATCAGATGGGAGAGGGAGTTCCCATGCCGCTGTGTCGTAGGCCTTACAGAGCTGCTCGTCTGTGACCCTGCACTGAGGCCGAGGGCACCTGGCATCAGGAGCCAGAATCGGGGAGGCGATGGCAGGCTCAATGAATGGCAAGCGACCCAGCCCCACCCTCGCCGGATCCTGCATGGCAGCAGAGTGGGAGAGGGCCCTGGTGTCTCTCCAGCATGCATGGAGTTCCCTCAGGTACTCCTCTGAAGGAGGAACAGTGGTAGTGAAAGGGGCAGGGTTATGCCTGAAGAAGGCGCTAGCCTGAGCCGAGTCGGCCTGCGGAACCTGAAGCTGCAAGCGTACCAGGGACCCACGAATAATGGCCGCCATGGCTCTGAGCAGAGGAATGGGAAGCCTCCTCGGGGGTGAGCGGGCCCCCCCCCCCCCCCCTTCATAGAAGAGGTTTAGCCGGAGCCGCTAGCAACATGGCATCCTCAAGCAGAGGTGTGGCAACCGAAGGAGGGCCAGGCGGCAAGCTAGTAGCCCCCACACCGGCCCCTGGCTGAAGGGCCAACAGGAGCGACTTTGTCTGCTCCGTGACGGTAGCTAACCGATCCACCTTAGAGGACAGTCTGTTTCTAGTCCTCTACCTGGGGGGTGAACCCATAGCCATCACTCCATCAAGTCACCGGGAACGGCCAGACTGAGCTGGAGGAAGTTGTGACGAGGAGAGTTGCCACCTCTGCGACTCTAGCCACTCGAGGCATGAAGCTACAGCTCATGCAGGCGCTTTGCGTGAGACCCTCCCTTAAATGCTCAAGGCCAAAGCAGAGGGGGGCAGCGGTCATGGCCGTCCTCGGGCTCAAGAGAAGCCATACAGGCGCTACATGAATGAGCCAGTCTGTAGGTAGCCGGATGCAGCGTTGCCGGGAGTGGGTGCGAGAACACAGCCTTCACCAGCTACCTGCTGAACGGAAAGAGTAGAGCAATGCTCCTACTCACCGAACACAAAGAGGGATGTAACTACACTTACGTTACCGGCAGAAGGAGCGGGAGCGAGAGCACTGCCTTCACCTAGCTGGATTAAATAAAGAAGCTTAACGGGGCAGTTTAGCCAGGCGGCTGCTGCTAAGAATCAAGCAGCACGTCTACCAGGAGCGGGGGCGAGAACACTGCCTTGACTGGATGAGTTAAACAATGAAGCTCAACAGAACACGCCAGATGTTAGCCAAGCGGCTGCTGCTAACAATCAAAACAATACGTTACCGGGAGCGAGAGCACTGCCCTCACCAGCTGAGTTTAAATAAAGAAGCTTTAACAAAACATGCAAGATGTTAGCCAAGCGGCTGCTGCTAACAATCAAGCGAGATCAAGTCAAATAACACAAATGTTTAAGACCAGATAACTAGCTTCCAAAGAAGAGAACAGCACAGAGCCGTAGTTACAACAGTAACCATGGCCAGTGCTTACACGGCATAGAACCGTAGTTACAGTAGTAACTATGACCAGTACTTACACAGCTTAGAACCGTAGTTACAGTAGTAACTATGGCCAGTACTTACACGGCTTAGAACCGTAGTTACAGTAGTAACTATGGCCAGTACTTACACGGCTTAGAACCGTAGTTACAGTAGTAACTATGGCCAGTACTTACACTGCTTAGAACCTTAGTTACAGTAGTAACTATGGCCAGTACTTACACGGCTTAGAACCTTAGTTACAGTAGTAACTATGGCCAGTACTTACACGGCTTAGAACCGTAGTTACAGTAGTAACTATGGCCAGTACTTACACGGCATAGAACCGTAGTTACAGTAGTAACTATGGCCAGTACTTACACGGCTTGGAACCGTAGTTACAGTAGTAACTATGGCCAGTACTTACACGGCTTAGAACCGTAGTTACAGTAGTAACTATGGCCAGTACTTACACGGCATAGAACCGTAGTTACAGTAGTAACTATGGCCAGTACTTACACGGCTTGGAACCGTAGTTACAGTAGTAACCGTGGCCGGTGCTTAAAAGTGTCAGCCAAACGGCTGCACACTAGATAATATAATATTGGTAGGATGAAATCCTCTTCAATGGCCACACATGCAGAGCACACAGCACACACAGTGAAGATTGTTCTCTGCATCTACTCACCCTAGTGCTAGGAGTCTAGTACTAGGAGCAGTAAATACAACGATATAGCGCTACTGCAATCAGAACCATAAGTTACCGGGAGTGGGAGCGAGAGCACTGCCCTCACCGGCTGAGTTAAATAATCAAGCTTAACAGTATATATGTAAAGGGTTAAACCAGTTCATTGTTAAAAAAAAAAAGTTAAATTAACTCCATATTTTTATTCATCACACATTTAGAAAATGAACCATACTATACAAATGTCCACCGTCAATGAAACAGGCCTCCTGCATGAACCCGACCGACCTCAAACCAAAAACACCTTCAGCAGGTGAAGAAGCGTCATGGCGGCCGACACTCACCACTCCTCCTCCGGTTCAGTCACACACTTTAAATTACAGGACCGGCGTCAGCGTCGTCGTACGGGAAACTGCCCAGTGACTCGACTTTTATTTTTACTTTGTAATCTTTTTCGTGGTCACTGTGGTGCAGGTAGGCAGTAGCATGCAGAAACCTTTGGATGCGGCTCTCTGATTGGCTAATTCATTATGTTTGCGCTATGTAAAGAAGGGAGCAGGTTTTTTTTGTTTTTTCCTCTTAGAGTCTGTGTTGTTATTTACAATATGACAAGAAGGAAGTGTGTGTGTTTGAGTCCTACGCGTGGGACGGGACAGGCGAGAGTGTAGACGGGGTTTCCCGCCCTCAACAGGAGGGGTTCAGGAAAAAGTCCTCACCCTCCTCCCCCCTCGGGTTGGATGTTTGTTGTCGGCAACACACTTACAACATGGCCGCCGGTCAGAGGGATCCTCACTTTATTACTCAGACATAAAATTAAAAAAAAGAAATGCTGAAGATAACAAATCAAACTGAGGAGAGCCGGCGGGGGGGGGGGGCGTTCAGGTCAGGTAGCTGTACGTGTCCTTCTCTCCGTCCACTTTCTCCAGGTACTCCTTTTCGATCAGGATGTCGATGCATTTCTTGATGACTGGGACTCTGGGTTTGAATCGAGACAACAGCTGATTCAAACCAGGCCAGAAGCTGCTGGTGCTTCAGGACCTTCCTCATCTTCATGATCCGCACTATGGCCGCCTGGATGAGAATCTTCCGGTCCTCTTCAATGTTCTTGTGGGTCGTCTCCTGCTCCTGTTTCTGCTCCGTCTTCATCGGTACGTTGATGTTCACCCTCAGCTTTTTGATCCATTCTCTCAGCGGCCTTATGAAGGGAATGGCCATGAAGAATCTGTTGGGGGCGAGTCCGAGTTTAGACTTTGGCGTCATGTCGTTCCTGTGACATGGCAGCTTCTCAATAGGAAACCACTCGATGTTCCTGATCTCCTTCCTCGTCCGTGGGTTGAACTTTGTGTCCTGCGACACCCCGGGGATGATGTAGAGCCGAACCACCTGGTCTGTAATCTTCTGCTCGAGGAACACGTCTTTGGAAATAAGATTCTTTATGTCGAAGCCCGTCTCCTCCAGCACTTCTCGCACGGCACAGTCGTGAGGAGCTTCATCCTCATTAACTTTCCCCTTTGGAAAGCCTCTGCCGGACTTAGCGAGGTATCCCTGAACCAGCAGAGCGTTTTCTAGAGATTCATCCAGAATGATGGCTCCAAAAGTAGGCACTCTTGTACTCCTTCTACTGCTCCAGGATCTTCTGGACGTCTTCTCCATTAGGCAGCAGGAACGGACAGTGATGGAACACTGCTTTGGCGAAGTCTCTGATCCCACAGTGAGGAGCTCCGGGAGTGTTCTGCATGCAGAAGTCCAGATAGAACCAGTGGGCGAGCTCGATCTGGAAACACACCCGGATAGCGTTGTCCCTCTCCTCGCTGGGGATGTGCAGGATGAAGCGGCTGCAGAGGTCGTCCAGCATTCCGGTCGGGATCTCCACTCTTTTTGTTTCCATGTTGGAGGAAAACATTGCGATATCTCAGAGCAAACAGGCGCTACAGCCTTAAGAACAGCAGCTCCATCTGCACGTGCACCTCAGGTGAGCCCCAGACCAACATTAGATACACCAAATTACCTAGAAATTTAAAAAATAAGTCTTCTTGCTCCTCCACCGAGAACTGGAGGGATTCTGCTGCGCCTAGCGGCTGCTGCTAACAATCAAGCGACCAAGTCAAAACACAAAATGTTAAGACCAGATAATTAGCTTCTATGGAATAGAACAGCCCGCATAGAACCGTAGGCCATGGTCACAGTAGTAACCATGGCCAGTGCTTACATGGCCTAGGACCGTAGTTACAGTAGTAACTATGACCAGTACTTACCTTACTCTCTGCATCTAAACAAAAAACGGGCAAAATATGCTTTCCATACTAAATTGAACGAGACGCAGCTAAAGCTGGGACTCAAATGCTAATGGTAGCTCGGGCACACCGCCACAAGCAGAACTTTCAAAAGAACATAATAAGGGCAACTTTATGGGAGAGGAAGAGGGAACACTGTCGTCACCAGAAAGTCTAAGCCAAACAATAAATAAGACAGCAATCAGGACAACTTGGCTGGGAGAGGGTGCGGGGACACAGCCATCACCAGCAACAAGTTGACACCAACCTGTCTGTCGAGGCTCTGCACAGCGCACAGCCGGCCACAGCTCCTGGAGGACGCGTTAACAACCCGTAGCTGCACGCGGCCAGCTGCTTGCAGAGAAATCCCTCAGATCAAACGTTCAAACCTGAACGCTGTAGGCTACAAGAATGTAGCCGCGTTACTCTCACGAAGCGAGAAGATGAAAAGGAATCGATCTGCTAATTACGCCGGCCTATGTATCCGTCGTCACGTGGGTCACAGGTGACTTTGTTGTTATTAGGTACTCAAACTGCGAATGCGTGTGATGGATATATCCAGTGCCTCTGGCGGTCAGTAGGGACGAAATAGAACTAGATAGGGCCAAGCTGGCTTGGGTTAACGAGTTGATAACCAGCGTCGTAGGACCGCTTAGTGAGAGCGCATTTGTTTTGGATTAGGTAAACCGGGTAACTCAAACATATCCAGGTTATGTTGAACCGGCTTCGTTGTACAGGCCTCAGGGCTCAGGTTTCATTGTGATGTCAACAAGTGCCAGAATAGAAAAGTTTCAATAGAAAACTACGCTTTACATTTTTGTTTTCTTTAACAGTGAGTACACTTCAATATATGTTTATATAAATATATATATATAGATATATATAATTATATAAATAGAGATAAGATAAAGATACTTTATCTTATGTCATTGTACAAACATACAACAAATGAAATATTGTTATTTTGATATTCAACGTCATTATCATTTTCTGAATATTGTGCAGCCTTAGTTAAAGATGTTTTTTTCACACGCTGATGTTAACTTTCTTACCAGGCAGAAGAACAAGCAGACAACAATAAAGGTTTGTTTTCTTTATTATTTTGTACATATGGATGTTTGTTCTGGAAAAATGTTCCCTGTAGTCACATAGTAGGAGATCATCAATATTTATACTCAATGAGTCTTTTTATTTGTATTCCAGAGCACTTGGAGACTGATGGAAGGACTGTCATCACTGTCATATGAACAAAAATCAATGTTGGTGTTTATATTGTACTTGAAGGAGCTGATTGTGGTCATTATTTGAGCTGAGAAACCCAGTCAGGACCTACTGTAACATTTTGAAAAGCTTCAAGGATCTCAAAGTAAAGTTGTGTTTTTTCATTCCGAAGAGCTGTGTTTGTAGCCCCGCCTTCATGAGAGGACTTCAGTCAATCAAGAGAACATTGAAAAACAAATCATTTGTCATTTGTGACGTTTGATGACAGATTTTTTGTACGAACACACATATGAAAATATTAACGGTAAGCAGTCGGCTGTACTGCACCTGAGACCTTATATACCTCATGTCCGTGCTGACACATCAGGAGAGGTTACAGCAGGTTTTGCCCCTCAGGGAGAGAACTGTAGAGTGTTCCGATTCCCAATGTGTTCCTCAGGCCGGCCCCAGATCTCTTCATAAATATGTTGGGAACTGTTTGATTTCTCCACGCTTCACAAAATCATCTCTTCCTCCGACAGTGGCACACAGTGTTTCCTGTCAAAATGTCCCTCTGTGTCGTCGCAGGCATCACTGCACGCTATTCTGTAAATAGTGTTTATAGGTCATTTTGTAGGTGAATATTTTAATAATAAAAATGTTTAAATGTCTTTTATGGTTTATTTTTGCATTGTGGATACATCTCAGAATGTACACATGGTCTTACAATCAATCAATGAAACTTTATTTGTACAGCACCTTTGACACAGGTGAGCGCGGCTCATAGAGCTGGTGACTGACGAGCCCCAAGAAAACAACAGAACAAATGTTTCAACTATTTGAGTCAAGTGCACGCTAGACAATGAAAATGTAATCAAATTGATTAAATATTATAAAATAATAATAATTGTTATTAATAATATAATTTAATACAATTTACAACAACTAATAACAAATAATACAACAAATAAAGTAAATAATGCCGAAAAAACATAAATCAAAAGCTTGCCTGAATAGACATTCATCAAGTATTTGAGATCAATACATGCTTACAATAGAAATGATGAAATGTAAAAGAAAAAAGGATTTACAAGCTACAATAACAGTAATATAGGTGAAAATAGCTTGGAATAAAACTGTATTAATAAAATAATAGAGCAGAATCAAATTGTTCAACAATACAATACAGGTACAATACAATAAAGAAAGTGAATAAACAATGTAATAAAAATGTCAATACACCATTCTTAATCAAGGACCCTGCTGCACACGTTTTACACTTGGAGCTCAGAGAATCCCAGCTGACAGCTGACTCAGCAGGTTTAGTGCAATTTGGAACAATTCCCAGCCTGGAGCCGAGGAAGAGTCACACTGTCAGGCTGTGAGACTCTGCAGGAGCATTACAGAAACCTTTAGAAACTCAAGGGCTTTAGGGCAGTGTTGCTGTGTTCTCTCCCTGTGGTGACTGACATCATCAACCACTTCCTAACTCTCATAATTGTAATGATTAGAAAAACAACAATAGTTTATCAAAAAGGGGGAAGCAAGTGCTGTTAAACTTAAATCTCAAATTCACTTTGTTTCTTCTCCACTGATTTCTACTTGTGGCTGCATTGACCTTACTTTTAGATTTATGTATCACTTTATACATATGTTTTGAAAATGCTATATGAATAGAATGTTTTATTCTTGTTTGTATTATTATTATTATGAATACTTCCAGAGGTTGCAGCAGGCTCACAGGTAGAGCTCCCTTACAGTAGGTTTATTAATTGACGTCAAACTGGTACACAGTGCGGAGCGTCCACACTACAGCTTCAAAAAAAATCTTGGAGCTGGGCGTGTCTGAAGCTTGGGGATTTTATTCAAGCAACGCGACCAACAACCAATCACATGAATCTCCCGCCCCCGACATACAAAGCAAAAACCCCGGTGATTTTATGGGAGCAATATATATATATATATTATATATATATATATAAACTCCCCAAACAGGCGAAAACCTACCAGTTTCACCCACTGTCTCTGCCACCTCCCTCCATGCCTGGTTCCTCCGGTTTGTATCCCGGTAGGTGAAGAGGGTCTGGTCATACAAAACCGGGTGATTTGCTACGGCGATAATTAGTTTCTCCTCCATCTTTTTTTTAAATATAGAAATGAACGGTGGGATATCTCTCACAGCTTAGACGCGGTTTGATTGGCTACGGCTTGATCTGTCAGATTTTCCGAAACGGGATTTGATTGGCTGGCGCTGGCTACTCCGGCGTCTCCGGAGACGGCGGAGACGGACCGCTATGCTACCCACAATTCAGTTCGGCGAAAAAGCGAGGCAGTGACGTCACCCCATTCAAAGTGAATGGGCAGATTGAAGCTGTCGACGCTGTAGTGTGGACGGGCCGTAATAACACGGACTGGCCAAAGATCAACTCCATCTGGTGAAGCGTGGATCATGGAAGAAACACATGGGCAGATGTGAAAAATGCTTCACCATCTTGATCAGAACAGCGCCGCTGATAACAACTCGCCCACAGTGACAAATACATAGCTTTTAGCATCACCAGACGATCTGACGGGGACCATTCATGAACAGCTCGATGAATCACAATCAGAATTCGTTTACAATTGACAGTGTTACAGCAGAAGTGGCATAGCAGGTACACAATGCAAGCAATAATAAAGAGTGAGCTTACTTTTTAAATATGGAGAAGAAATGTTTTTACATAAAAGTGATTATTGCACAGTACAATTACAAAACAAGTTTAGCAGAAAAAGTGTTTATATTGCATAAGGGAAATGACAAACAAGAAAAACATATAGAACCTCTTGCGTAAGAATAATGTAAATCCCCTAGTCGAGTTCAATGGAGCACTGATGGTGATTTTGAGGCTTCTTGTTACAATACTTGTGTTTTGTAAACGATCTGTCCTTTATACCGAAGTTAAATAGAACTGTATATGCCAGAACTACTGTAAAACTAATATTACTCATCGAGGTGCAGTCTATATTTCAATGTTGTTTGTGTATTCTCCAGACTATTAAGCTTTTCAACAGTCCAGCTTGCATGGTGTGTATTTTAGTTGTATTTTCTTTGTGGCTAGATGGAACAACATTTGGGGTTAAACGTTTTTGTTTACTTGTCAAAAAAGCAATTTTACACCCAGGAACATATAAGGGCGGTCCAGAGGCCCCTGACCTCCCAGCGTTCACAGCACTGAAGGGCCAGGATGATTGAAGACCCCTGCCCTGACCCATGGACCGACACAAACACAAAGCATGCAGAATGCTGCGTTTAACTGCATCTTCCTCTGAAGCTGATGTTGGACTAATGTTGGTTCCTTCAAAGAACCTACAAATGTCGTAGTTTTAAACTTTCCGACTTCACATTAGAGATATAGTCAAGACATTCAATATGTATATTGGAACTGGAATCCCATTTAATGAATGCAATGCATAGAGTGTATTTATCCTAAACGATTGAATGGGATAAGGCACTATTGCTGATGCAAATCCACAAGTGACAACTAAGTAAAAGGTAACAATCGAAACAAACATGTTAGGAAACAATTCCACTGTTTCAATTCGTTGACTAGGCTACTTAATGTAACAAATGTAACTTTGTTTGGTTTGTTAGTTTGTAGAAATATGTCCGACAGCCCCTGAAGGCAGCATTCCACTTCTCTAGCCAGAGCAGAGTCCCCCCCTGCCCCGAGTGAAGGAAAAAGCAACGGGAGGAAAGACCATGGAGGGAGCTGGAAGTGTTAGCTACTTTGAGAAACTTTTTCCTTCTTAAGTTTTCTGCGAAAATCAAAGCGCCTCAATGTGGCGACTTCCGGTGTGTATTTGTGTTCTGGGAACACGTCGTAAACCTTAACATTCAAACATACACCGACATTCTGGCCGCGGACTGTTAGCACAACCCGACCAAAGTTAGCCTGTCTCGGCTAACTTAGCCTGTCTCAGCTAACTTAGCCTGTCTCAGCTAGCAGGAGAGGACAAAAAGGCGAGTGGAAACAGCGAGCTGAAAGTGGCGCCGAGGCGTCAGGGATCCAGTAATGCTGCGGCTCGGGATTAACTTCAGATACGGATGAGAAGCAGATAAACCGAGAACTACTGCGAGCCGGACGACCGCTGCTATGCTGGGGGGGATTCACGGCTCTGGCAGCCCGCCGGAGTCCCGAGGGGGGCCGCACTCGGTGCTGTGGAGGCTCGGGGGCTTCTTCTTCCTCATGCTGCTGGAGGGGGTCGGCGGCCTGGCCAGCCCGAGCGCTGCCTCCGGAGACAACAACAACAACAACAACAGCCCGAGTGTTAACATTTACATGAGTGTTGAGGAGGTGAAGAAGCTTTTGGGTAAGGAGGCCATCTGAATCCAGCTGTGTGTGTGTGTGTGTGTGTGTGTGTGTGTGTGTGTGTGTGTCTGATGCAGTTGTGTCAGTGTGTCCCTCACATCTGCATTTTTACTTCTAAACAGAGGTAGGAGAAGTACTCAGATCTTGTAGTAAAAGTAGAAGTACTCAGATCTTGTAGTAAAAGTAGAAGTACTCAGATCTTGTAGTAAAAGTAGAAGTACTCAGATCTTGTACTTGAGTAAAAGTAGAAGTACCAGAGTGTAGGAATACTCTGTCAAAGTAAAAGTCCTGCATTCAAAATGTTACTCAAGTAAACGTAGAAAAGTATGATCATCAAAATATAGTGAAAGTAGCGACAGTAAAAGTAGTCGTTGTGCAGATTGGTCCATTTCAGAATAATATATATGATATGTTTTATAATGATTGATCATGAAAGTGTTCTCAAAGCTGGTAAAGGTGCAGCTAGTTTGAATGACTTTGTATACTGCAGGGTAGCTTGTGGATTTACTCCAGGTGGAACTAAAGTCTGATTTAACACTTGATTATATTTCACATCATTCATCCAGATCTGTGAAGTAACTAAAGGTATTAATACATGTAGTGGAGTAGAAGTACAAAGTATCAAAACATTGAAATACTCAAGTAAAGTACTTCAAATTGTACTGGAGTAAATCTACTTGGTTACTTTACACCAGTGATTCTAAAACACCAGTGAATTGTAGCACAGCATTACAAGTCCCTGTTATGCTTCAAAGAGCAGTGATATGTTGTAATGTAGTGTTAATGCTAGTCAGTTCTAATAAGGGTGCAAGAAGAGCATCACACGTTGAGCCAGAGAACAGAACCTCTGCTGTAAATCTGTAAAGTGAACTGCAACACATACATGGAAACGTCACCCTTGCTGCTCTAAGTTGCACATTTGTCTTTGGCATATTCTACACATGACAATGATCCATAACAGAAGAACATAGCATATCTAATGTACAATGCCTCGTGACTTGCATGGTAAACATAGGATGAACATTCACCCTTCAATATTGGCATACACAAACAAATTGCAGACAGTCATTTATTTGTATATGGATATTAGCAAGACTAGATGTCATGATGACAAATACTTATTTTCATTTCATATTTCCTCACACTAGAAAGCCAACCATTCCATCATTAGGAAAACAGGCTGGAAGCTTGAGCTGTTGTGATCAACAAAGGGATGCTGATGTGTCACCAGCATTTGTAGAAAGGAGGAAGTGAACACAGCATACATTTAAACCCACCAGCAGAGTGGAATACTGGCTGAGTATCCGTTTAGGTTTGGCTGTGAAGCGCTGCAGGGAGGGCTGCTATAGTAAGCAGGGTTTTTTAAATATGAAAAACACAAGGTCAAATAATATGATGCAGAACTATAACTACTCATCATAGCCATAGCTCTTATACATGTGTTGGTATATAAACAATGTGCTTTACATTGACTTACTATAGCATTTAAAATGCTCTATCATGTATTAATTAGTGATTACATCTGAATAATATATTATTCAATAATATTATATCACTGTAAAAGAAGCAGTTCTGCATATTGAGTACTTTTACTTTCGATACTTTGAATACATTTTGTCGTTAATACCTCTTAAGTAACTTTTTGAATCCAGGACTTTGTAATGGTGTATTTCAGACTGGTCTTGTTGAATGTTAAAACCAAGTGTAATATATTTATAATAGTGTCAATCTCCAGCCAGTCCATGGATTGGTCCTGCACAGTTAATTCAGGCTTTAAGATGTGTTCAAGGTGCAGTTTGGAACTAGTCATTTGCAGCGTGCATGCCACTTTACAGTCTAATGACCGGGTTCAAGTGCTACAACGTCTCTGTGACGGCCCGTCCACACAGCGTCGTGCGTTGAAGCTTCCAACGCTTCTGCCCATTCACTTTGAATGGGGTGACGTCACTTTTCGCCGAACTGCATTTTGGGAAGCGACATGGAGCGTTGCTGGCGTTGCTCGCTTCAAAAGTTGAGCAATGTTCAACTTTTGACGCCTCGGCAGAAGCGTCAGCCAATCGAATCATATGCCAGTACAAGCTCTAGCCAATCAAACCGCTGCTTGTGTGTCAGGGGCGGGAGATTAATGTGATTGGTTGTTGGTCGAATGTCAGACACGCTCGCCGGCAAGCGTCAATGCACACCGCTGTGTGGACGGGGCCGTGAGGGAGGAAGCTGATGTTGCACTTTCTCAAATTGTGCTGCTGTTAATAAATGTATCATCATCGTTGTTGAATCAGCATTTATGTATCAAGCATTAAGTGGAGATTTTGCCACATTTGTTTCGTTTTCAATTCTTCAAGGAGAACGTATAAATGGTGTCCAGGGTTGGAACAGGACGTTTTGTTGGAGAAGTTAGTCCCGCTGTATTATGCAGAGATATTCAATGCTGCCAGCTCAATCATGAGCATCCTATTGGTGCAAACTCACTCATCAAAAAAAATCACTCCCATTTTAAACTTTTTACTGTCCTGTAGTACACATGCTCT
>NW_022990981.1:4042178-4102186 GCF_902827175.1 Gymnodraco acuticeps
CGTTAAAAATAATAATAAATAGGGATGTCTCGATCACCTTTTTTTGCTCCCGATCCGACTCCGATCATTGGATTTCGACAATCTGCCGATACCGATTTTTCCCGATCCGATAATTTTTGCAATGCATTAAGAGAAAAAAGCATTCAAGTTGTCCCTTAAGGTTATTTTTTGTATTTAAATGACAGTACCCAACTATCCATTCTATCCAACATGGATATAGCTTCTTTTTTCACAGCAGCATTGGATCAGTTCAGTTGTGCAGCATTGGATCAAAACAAAATAAAGCTTATCAGTGGTCCACCACAAAATAACCATGTAAACAAATTGAGTGCAGATAGTGCAGTAACAAAACAAAAATAACTCTACTGGAAAGAGGTAGCTTGACTAGCTTCACAAGTTCACATTCAGTCACAAATAATAAAATAAAATAAAAATGTGGCTTAGTGCAGAATTCTAGCCTTAAGACTAACTAGTCTAGTAATAACGCAATGAACAACAGCAGCTTAACATAACATGAATAAACAAAGTATTATTTTTCCATCTTACTGCAGTAACACAATTCAATAGTAATCAGCAGCGAACCACTTCAACACGTGTGTTTCGGTGTATTCACGGCATTCATTTAGTTATTCTACACTATTGTTGTTTTATAGTTATTTGTTAATGTAACCCAATTTGTGTTCTTTGAAATTGAAAAGGATATCGCATTGTGTTTGTTACTTTCGTTGCAGTTGTATATGTCTTAAGTGTAATTTGGCTTGGCTTCCTATTTATGGAGGGAGGGGCTTGCATAGGGGAGGGGGGGGGGGGGGTTGGCAGGGAAACGGGGTTCAGGGGGAGTGGCTGTACGGCTGTACATGGGCTGTACCCGTAGGATAGAAAAGGGGGAAGTGACGTCTGACTCAGAGGTCGCGCGGCTGTGGAGAAGAACGTGTTGAAGAACGTGTTGCCCACATTCTGTTAGCTAGCAGGTTTATTGTTTTGGGTGCAGTCACTTTTGCCTCCACTTGCTGTTCAAATAAATGTTGAAAGAAAAAGTAAATCTGTTTACAGTTCTGTTTTATATGGGTGTTGAAGAAGACGAAGAAGAATTGGTAGGGATGAAACCCTCTTTAATGGTCACACATGCAGAGCACACAGCACACAAAGTGACATGTGTTCTCTGCTTTTAACCCATCCTAGTACCAGGAGTCTAGTACCAGGAGTCTAGTACCAGGAGCAGTGGGCAGCTATTGTACAGCGCCCGGGGAGCAATGGGAGTGAGGGGGTAAGGGGGTTGTCCGGTGCCTTGCTCAAGGACACCACGGCAGGGCAGGAGGTGAACTGGGACCTCTCCAAGTAGCAGTCCACACTCCATATTTTAGGTCTGGTCGGGGACTTGAACCGGCGACCCTACGGCTCACAGTCCAAGCCCCTACTGACTGCCATAGATTTAGTCCCTAATGTTGCTCTCAAAGTGCACCAGATTGATGCATTTAACTTCAACATTTAAAAAAAAATCTTCCCGGGGGAGCTTGCCCCCGGACCCCCCTAGAGGAGGTGAGGTCCACCACCTGCCCACACCCCCTGTTAAATTGTCTCACCCACATTGAGGATGCTTCCTACACCCATGTTTTATTCTATGTGTCAAGTCAGGCAAATTGGGTCCAAATGTTATTGCATCAATGATCTGTTAAAGGTGGGGTAGGTAAGTTTCAGAAACCGGCTCGAGATACACTTTTTGTGATATTCCATGGAATGCTCTTAACAACCCGATAGCAATGAATATCTGAAGTGCTTTGACAAAAAATCCATAAAAAAATGTCATCTGTGGAAGCCGTAGTACTGTAAAAAGTACAACCAATCCGTTTTGCCGGGCCGGCTAAACGGATTGGATTGCCGCCCTGTCTGTCAGCCTTCCATCTCGTGCACGCACAAATGTATCTCGTGCCTTCATTGGGCGTGCCCTCATTGGGCGTGCATTGCAGCAGTACTTTAATGACTCGCCAGCAACAGGCAGCCACTTTCACCAGTCTGCAGACGTCATGTGCGCGTTCATGTGTGTTGGAGGAGGTGCTCTGTAAGGAAGTCTGAAGGAAGGGGCGGATTCTTTTCGACTGTGTACTTTCACATTTTAGTGCACTCGAGCCGGTTTCTGAAACTTACCTACCCCACCTTTAACATTAAAATCACTAAATATATGCTGTAACTGTGTTTGCTCTAGGCAACTCAAGGGATCAGGTAATGTGATTACTATATGAATAATTGTCCAAAATAACATAAAATGCATAGGGTTTTTTGTTAAGTAACATACTTTCGTCGTCGGCCGGCCGATACATGCCGCGTATTAAGTGGGCCTGTCTGTCAATTAATCCCCGGGCCACTTTTTCCCCCCAGTCCGCCCCTGCTGTTTACAGCATTCCACTATAGTATTTTGAATCTTTATTCTTCCCCTTATTATTATTTCAGCCAATACTTTGGCACTCCATAACTTCAGCTTATTTTCAGCTACAGAAACCATTCAAATATTAAACTATTCCGCCTGTTCAGGAATCGATGGGAAACCTTCAACTTTTAAAAAATATTCACACTTTTTGAAATATTCAGCTTTTTAAACTCTTTTTTTAACATGGAAGTCAATGGGAAGAGCCTTCCAATCAGCCAATAATTTAGCTCTCCATAACTTCAGCTTACTTTCAGCTACAGAAACCATTCAAATATTAAACTATTCAGCCTTTTCAGCAATCAATGGCTAACTTTCAACTTTTTCAAAATATTTCATACTTTTTGAAATATTCAGCTTTTTAAACTCTTTTTTTTAACATTGAAGTCATTGGGAGATGCCTTCAAATCCACTTTTCCTACACTTTGCGCCAAATGCTTCTCTGGCAAAGGTGGCAACATTGTCAGATATAATCCTCAATGCATTCTTATGGGACTCAGTGCTGCAGTTGGTTGTCATGGTGTTGCTGGGCAGATTGGAGCCACACACATGTGAGGGACATCATCAGAGCAGACACCATAGAAACCTTTGATCTCTGGGTTTACACACACAGGTGTTTGTAAACATTCAATCACTACTACTTACATTTTATATCTTTATTTAACTCCTTCAGCCTAATTTCAGCTGCAGGAACCATTCTACGGTGGCCCTGAAGTGCAATACACCACAGCATTTCAGAAAACGCTGTAGCATTTCAGAAAACACCACAGCATTTCAGAAAACACCACAGCATTTCAGAAAACACAACAGCATTTCAGAAAACACCACAGCATTTCAGAAAACACAACAGCATTTCAGAAAACACCACAGCATTTCAGAAAACACCACAGCATTTCAGAAAACACCACAGCATTTCAGAAACACCACAGCATTTCAGGAAACACCACAGCATTTCAGAAAACACCACAGCATTTCAGAAACCCAATAGAACGTGTAGCATTTCAGAAAACACAACAGCATTTCAGAAAACACCACAGCATTTCAGAAAACGCTGTAGCATTTCAGAAAACACAACAGCATTTCAGAAAACACCACAGCATTTCAGAAAACGCTGTAGCATTTCAGAAAACACAACAGCATTTCAGAAAACACCACAGCATTTCAGAAAACGCTGTAGCATTTCAGAAAACACAACAGCATTTCAGAAAACACCACAGCATTTCAGAAAACACCACAGCATTTCAGAAAACACCACAGCATTTCAGAAAACACAACAGCATTTCAGAAAACACCACAGCATTTCAGAAAACACAACAGCATTTCAGAAAACACCACAGCATTTCAGAAAACACCACAGCATTTCAGAAAACACCACAGCATTTCAGAAAACACCACAGCATTTCAGAAAACACCACAGCATTTCAGAAAACGCTGTAGCATTTCAGAAAACACAACAGCATTTCAGAAAACACCACAGCATTTCAGAAAACGCTGTAGCATTTCAGAAAACACAACAGCATTTCAGAAAACACCACAGCATTTCAGAAAACACCACAGCATTTCAGAAAACGCTGTAGCATTTCAGAAAACACAACAGCATTTCAGAAAACACAACAGCATTTCAGAAAACACAACAGCATTTCAGAAAACGCTGTAGCATTTCAGAAAACACAACAGCATTTCAGAAAACACCACAGCATTTCAGAAAACACCACAGCATTTCAGAAAACACCACAGCATTTCAGAAAATACCACAGCATTTCAGAAAACACAACAGCATTTCAGAAAACACCACAGCATTTCAGAAAACGCTGTAGCATTTCAGAAAACACCACAGCATTTCAGAAAACACCACAGCATTTCAGAAAACGCTGTAGCATTTCAGAAAACACAACAGCATTTCAGAAAACACCACAGCATTTCAGAAAACACCACAGCATTTCAGAAAACACAACAGCATTTCAGAAAACACAACAGCATTTCAGAAAACACCACAGCATTTCAGAAAACACCACAGCATTTCAGAAAACACAACAGCATTTCAGAAAACACCACAGCATTTCAGAAAACACCACAGCATTTCAGAAAACACCACAGCATTTCAGAAAACACCACAGCATTTCAGAAAACACCACAGCATTTCAGAAAACACCACAGCATTTCAGAAAACACCACAGCATTTCAGAAAACACAACAGCATTTCAGAAAACACAACAGCATTTCAGAAAACACAACAGCATTTCAGAAAACACAACAGCATTTCAGAAAATACCACAGCATTTCAGAAAACGCTGTAGCATTTCAGAAAACGCTGTAGCATTTCAGAAAACACAACAGCATTTCAGAAAACACCACAGCATTTCAGAAAACACCACAGCATTCAGAAAACACAACAGCATTTCAGAAAACACTACAGCATTTCAGAAAACACCACAGCATTTCAGAAAACACAACAGCATTTCAGAAAACACAACAGCATTTCAGAAAACACTACAGCATTTCAGAAAACACCACAGCATTTCAGAAAACACCACAGCATTTCAGAAAACACTACAGCATTTCAGAAAACACCACAGCATTTCAGAAACACAACAGCATTTCAGAAAACGCTGTAGCATTTCAGAAAACACCACAGCATTTCAGAAAACACCACAGCATTTCAGAAAACACCACAGCATTTCACATTGGACGGAAAGGGTATTCCTTAGGGAGAACACTTCTTGTTTGTGATTGGACAGAGCCAGCCAGAGAAGCACTGCCGTGATTAGTTGTTTTTGCTGCCAGTCAAGAAATGACGCTTCGTGATTGGCCCAACACATCAGCCGTTAGCTGTTAGCACTCAGAGCTCACAGCTCCTCATATCTGTTCAGAAACTGGACAAAAGTTAAACAAGTACAAACCACAGACTGTCTATGTCATGGCGAATACAGTCGCTGCTTTATTTATGTCTGTATGACGTTGTTGTGAGTGTGGACGGAGCAGCTACAGGTTAGTTTAGCCTGATCACACTCTTTATGAAGTGTGCGGTGAGCTGCCGCTCCACATTGCTTTTCTTGCCGAGCGCCACTTATTATTATTTTAATTTATAAAACAAATAAGCAGCTGCTGAATGTATATAGGGAAAATACTGTGGTGGATAAACCAGATCTTGTGATGCTTCAAAATATGTAAACAAGTCAACTGGATGATTTTGGTTTATGGGACTTTGACAAGAGCTCTACTCATTGTGTAAAGGTGTTGTGACTCTGCTCTGTTTGAACAGTATTATTGTGGCTCCTGTCTGTAATGTGTCTTGTGTTGAGTCCAGCATGCTGAAGTTCATCGTTCTGCTGCCAGACCAGGGCCTCGCTTGTGCTTTGCTTGAAACCTTTCTGGAGAAATGTCTTGATGTTTGTCAAGTACATCTCTGAGCTTAAAGTATGTGTGGATAGAATCTTCCATGATAAAGATGCAACCGTAGGAAACAACATGTTGGCGGGAGGAAACACTTCCCATTGGCAACTTAATGCTGGAGAGCCTCGCTGCAGACAGAGATCCAGAGCCCTCCTCAAACGTCAGACTCATCAGTGTAGACTAGGGATGTTAAGATTCACCGATTGGCATCGGTGCACCGGCATAAACGTTCAAGATGCGAGTGCACCGGTTGAAAGAGTGCACATCGGCTACAGTTTGGGTTGAACTCACAATGCATCGATTGTAGCGTCTTTGCATCGGTAAAAAACCGATTCATTCATATAAAATCCTCTCATCCTGTCAGCACCTATATACAGTCTATGGTCAGCACTCAGCAGAGACGATCTTTGATCTTTGCTTCGCACTACGGAGGCCGAGAGTCTCAGTGATCAACACACATGGAAGTCGAGGAGAAATAGAAACACAGCGCACAGAAAAATACCTACAAATCAAACGTTTGGCAACACTTCAGATTGTTCAAGAAAGACGGACAACTTGAAAAATGGCTCGCAAATTGTAAACGATGCCGAGCCGCTTTAAAGTACACAAGTAGTACGAGGAACTTAGCGACGCACATGAAGAGGCGACATGGGGTCTGCGGCTGAAAAGAGAAACCTGAAAGTTAGACGTATGAGTTAAATCACTCAGTGAGGTGTTCTGTCAGAGAGAGTGGTGTTTAGTTTACAGCAGCCTGTGACGGCCAATAATAGTTTACATGTCTTCCTTACTGTAAGCAGTTATGAAATACCTGTTTGTGAAAGAGGTTATATTCTTTATTGTTCCTATAGAAACCACTGCTTTCTGCTCACTGGTGAGTTAGCCTCTGGATGAGTGTTAAGCACATCAGGCAGCAGCTGTATGGGCATTGCTCTATGGTAGCTGTTATTTGCACATTGTTAATCATAGGCAATGCATCCTTAAATTGTTTAACTGTGAGCTGTTATAACATTGTACTTTACTATGGAGAGTTTTTTAAGGTCAAAAAGAAACAGCATGATGGGATGCACTAGTAGAGAGAACCAAATAAAGCACTTTTTTGTTAATTTATGATTTGCTGCATATGAGGAATAAAACAAAAATCCTCTGTCGTACCATATTGAATTGTATCATTACTTTGCATTGTGTTGAAACGTATCGTCCCGTATCGCATAATGTTGAATCAAATCGTATCGAGCTGTATCGCAACAGGGGTGAATTGTTTCGCATCGCCTGGTGTTTCAAAGGTATCGTTAATGTATCGTATCGTTGGCAACGTATTGAGATGCGCATCTTATTGAGATGAGCATCGTATCGGCCTCAGTGATGGAGATGCACATCCCTAGTGTATACTACAATCATTTCATTACATTTTGTACATATATTGCAGATTATTGTTATTTAAATGTATTTATTATGTGCGCATGTCAGACATGTGATATGGTATATTAACTGTACAAAACATTGCATTGGTGAATATAGTGAATGAAATGTAAGTGTTTAAGTGGGGAGTTTCCTTTAGAAAGATGTATTCTTCCTCCCCTGATTACAGTCTGAGCTCAACAGCTTTTGAAGTGTTAGTCACCAAATATAGACACTTCCAAAGTGCACAGGCTTTCCTCTGCTCCAGCCGTTCAGATGCATGCTCTGACAGACATGCTACAGCCTCCATAGACAAACAAGTGATGTAATATAATAAAATGGTTCTCTGGACCAAATAGCGCTTTTGTCTGTTATCAGGAAGTTCTGGACAAACATCTTGTATTCAAAAGAGGTTCTGGAGGCGTGGCTGTAAGCCTGGACCACGTTCTGCCCGTACGGATGCCAGGACTTTAGAGGGAGTGTTGCCTCAGGGTGTTTGGCCATGTTTGGATTTGCTCAGCCTTCGCACTCTTTCGCACAACTGTTCTAGTCACAAAGCATGCGCAAATTGTCTATAACATTGATGAAAGCAGTGTCAACAAGTAGTTGGTCACCTTAGGGTGGTGGTTGCGAGGTCCATAGGGACTTGGCTTGGGAACCGGAAGGTCACCAGTTCAAGTCCCCGAAAGACCAGGTGCTACCGAGGTGACAATGAGCAAGGCACCCTACACAGCTCCCGTACATATGGCAGCCCACTCCTAACACTAGGATGGGTCAAAAGCAGAATGTCATTTCCCCTCTGTGAGACTAATAAGGGTATATCAAATCCATTTTTACAGTTCACAGGTCAGTGATGCCAAGGCATGACAGGTCAGATTTCTGAGCATCCTTTGACCATGTTTAACACTTTAGCATATCCACTCCCCTCTTTTGACATGTCTTCAAAGTCATAATCCGTTTTCATCCAAATGTTCAGTAATAGAATTGTATTTCCCAGGAAACATTGGGACATTATTGTGAAGATGATAGAATGTCTTGATGTCTCTCTTTGTTTTAAGCAGATGGCCCCTCCATTCAGGGTTTCATTTTGATATCTTTAACAAACCACCTGACTCTCCAGGGGTTGTGAGGAACAGGAAAAAGTCATGCCTGAATTAAAAGAGGGTTTTGCTTGCACATGGTGTTTGACTATGGATGAACTGCAGGCAACATCCCTGATTGCTTTTGCACATGACTAATGGAGAGTGAACTGTCTGAAAGGCCAGATCTCCCTGTGCATTCCTACCCTCAGCTCCCAGATCAGCTGTGTCTCAAACCCACATCCTGGGCCTGAATTGTGTAGCAGCTGCCAGCTCAAAGTTACTTGCAATAGAATCAGTTTTTACAAGACGGCAGTTAAAATGTACTTCGGATTTTGATGTAACGCTGGTCAGATCAAACGTTTTCTTTTTAGATGCCAAGGGACCTTGTTGATCCAATCTGCAGTGTGTACAGTTCAATATTTCTGGAGAGTAATGAAGGCCAAGTATGGATAATACATATAGTTGGTCCATCAGATTGTAGATCAAATAATATCAGGTATAGTCAGTTCCATGGCAGAGTCTGTGAAGCACTACAGAATGACCATCTTCATTTTCTAGACCGACCGCACTTTGACAAATTCATGTCTTACTTTGTATAACCAAGAGTTTAAAACCCAACGTTTACTTTTATAAAAAATCTAGAAAATCTGCAAATTCTCGTTGGAGAAGTTGTATCTGGGGATTTATTTTCTTTCTTCTCAAGTGACCATGAAGGTTTTACGACTCTACAAGGTGCTTTACTCTCGAGGTTGCTCAGAAAGGTTTGACCTGCGATGGAGCTGCTGCATCAGCCGTCAGTAAACCAGGGCCACGCTATGACTGGTTAACAGGCTACAATAGCCTCCTTTCTTTCTGTGTTTCCTGGCACCATGACTGTCCATGTGATCATTTAGAAGATGAGGGATGAAGTAAAAATAAGATTTCTGTGCATTTCATTTGCTGTCTCCTATTATAATGGCCTTTTTGAGCCCCGTTTTCCATGGCAGGCCACGCAACACATTACTCTGAGGAACTTCTCTGGCTGGAAAGCAGGCGCTAAGAGAGTCTGTTTTCTAGTTCTTGCATGGCATACTTGCCGTGTCGCTGGTCTTGCTGCTCACTGTAGAAGTGCTGGGCTAGAAGCAAAAACTAGCTTCATAAAATAATACTTAGCTTGCCAACAAAGGAAACAGATTTTGTGCGGCCACAGTTATTGACTAATCAGCTAAACACTTCTTGGTTTTACAACTACCTAATTGTTCATTCCAACATTTGAACAATGTGGACACTTTTAGCACTTGCTGGATCAGATGACTAAATCTGTCTGAACATGCAAACATTTAAATATCCAACTCTGAAAAACAGGAACGAGTGTGTAAAAGCATCCTTGTATCCTGCAGAGCCAAGTGCATGTCGGCTAACTAGCCCCCCCCCCCTCCCAAGAGCTGAAAGGAAAGCAGGGACTTTGAGAAAGAGTCTGTGAACAGTGAGGAGTGATTGGCAGCAGCATTCATTTCCTTCATGCCGCTCTCCAAGGACCCCGAGGTTGAATAGGGGAGCCCCCGCTTTCACCTCTTTGTCTGAGGGCTGCTGCACTCACACAAAGCTGGGTGGTTTCTTTACAGCTGCTTCAACTACCCATTTTATAAATATATACATATAAATTGTTGCCCTTGTGTTAAAATAATATTGGCATTTGTAATATACAATCATGTTTTGAGTTGTACTCACATTCATTGAGAGCATTGCCATGCTTCAGTTACATTGATTTAGTGTAGCTGTTATTGTTGTGGAAATGAAGGAATAAGAAAAGCAGTAGCTGTTGAAGTCAGTAAACACACATATTTGACCTTGCACACACAACCCAGGCTTTCACAGAACTCACAAAGATGCCCATGTAAAACAGCATCCAAAAATACACGAGTGGGATGTTGTGAGACCTCCGAAATGACCTGCAAGCCTCTAACTGCTGATCATTTTTCAGTCAACCATTTGATATTTGTTGAGTAAACTAAGGAGCCCCTTTAAGCAACAAATAGCCATCACAGAGCTTCTTACAACGGGACACAGTCCTGCTCAGATTCCTCTCCCTGCCTTCATGCTCGGCTGCCCTCGGGCCACTTGGTGGAAGAAAAGAGGGAAAGTGATGTATGTTTGCTTTGAAGCGAATCAAAGCAAACCACAGAGATTGTGACTTAATGTGTGTTTTTCGTCTAGATGCTCTCAGGTGGGACGATCTGCAACCAGTGCAGCCTGAACTGTACAAGCTTTAGTTGTGTTGTTGGTTGTGCTTTACAGAGACATACTACATGTTATTCTTCATTATGTATACACTTATCTCTTTTTTGTACGCTTTGATAATGAAGCATTTATTTCCTGATTGCTGGAGGTAACATAAACTTAAGCTTGTTTATGCCTAACCTTTCCTTTTGGAGAGAAAGGTGTTCTGCTGCCACTAGAAACATAAAAAGCAGTGGTGGTGTCTCCATCCAAATGAAGCACACGTTTTAATAGTATTTCCTTTAAATCAGTTAAAATTACTTTTTTTTTGACAAACCAGAGAAGCTTTATCCAGATGCATGCTGTTTATTCTTAGACTGTGTTAGGTGTTAACCACACCTTAATGGTTACTTTAGGACAACTCAAATGACATACATTTCATTTAGCTGACGCTTTTATCCAAAGCGACTTACAATAAGTACATTCGACCAGGAAGACACAACCTTGAAGAAAACAGAATCATATAAGTACATCAGGTTTCATAGAGCTAAAACATTTCAAGTGCTACTCAACTGGCTTTAGATAAGCCAGTCCTTTGTTAGTATGTGAGTGCTTTTTTATTTATTTATTTTGTATCGCTCGAAGTGGAGTCGAAAGAGATGAGTTTTCATTCTCCCCCGAAAGATGTGTAAGCTTTCTGCTGTCCTGATGTCAATGGGGAGCTCATTCCACCATTTTGGAGCCAGGATAGCAAACGCACGTGTTTTTGCTGATGGGAACTTGGGTCCCCCTCGCAGCGAGGGTGCAGCGAGTCGTTTGGCTGATGCAGAGCGTAGTGCACGTGCTGGGGTGTACGGTTTAACCATGTCCTGGATGTAGGAAGGGCCAGATCTATTCGCAGCATGGTAAGCAAGTACCAGTGTCTTGAAGTGGATTCTAGCAGTTACCGGAAGCCAGTGAAGGGAGCGGAGGAGCGGAGTGGTGTGGGAGAATTTAGGAAGGTTGAAGACCAGACGAGCCGCTGCATTCTGGATGAGCTGCAGATGTCGGATGGCACATGCAGGTAGACCAGCCAGGAGGGAGTTGCAGTAGCCTAGGCGTGAGATGACGAGAGCCCGGACCAGAACCTGAGTCGCTTTCTGGGTCAGCTGGGGACGTATCCTCCTGATGTTGTAAAGCGTGTATCTGCAGCAACGGGTTGTAGCAGCGATGTTTGCAGTGAAGGACAGGTTGTTATCTAGGGTCACACCCAGATTCCTTGCAGTCTGAGTCTTCATACCTCAATAATGCAGACTTTGTAACCTGGAGGAAGATTTAGGGGAAAACCACTCAAAAAGTGCTCTGCAGAGCGTACTGCAGCCTGTCAGGGGATTTCCTGCTCAAATTGTTAACCCGAGGCCTCGAGTTAGAGTGGATGTTATTAGAGCTAAGGGCTGCTGTCTGATAACGGCTATCAGTGATGGGCTTTGTTTTATAAAGCAACTAGCAGGCCTTGTGATTATGTAAACCGGCTCTTGAAGACTTCCTTATCCTGAGTTTGGTTGAAGTATGTCCTTATTCATACTATAATTATCATGTCAAGGTCTCCCTGTAGTGGAATTGGATGTTTCTTTGAGAATAGACATCTTAGTTTGAATGATTGTGAGTTAGCTGTATCACATTTTTGACCTGTGGAATATTTGTAACTTATTGAACTGATTATTTGTGTGCACTGTGCAGACAATACATAACCTACCAAGCTGCTGAAACGTGTTTATTCTGCATTTAGAATTGCTTAGTGTGGCTGTAAAGCTTTCAACAGAAGTTCCCTCAAATGTTTACTTTGTTAATATTGTGGCAGCTCAATCCCCAGTTACATTTGAGTCGCCGAGAGGCTAAACTTGGCTTTAAACTGTGACGCATTTTCGAAAAGAAAATCCATGTTGAAGCAATATAGTTTTAGGGATATTTAATAAACAAAATCAAAACATAGTAACTATGGACAAAACGCACAACAGAAAAAATGACAGCACAAGCTCACCCTCTGTCCTGTGCACTCAACATCAAACAGGTGACTTATAAACCAAACCACACCCATATGACAATTACCGGAAGTGCTCAACAAGTAAATAAAGGTGACGTAAATAATAATAATAATAATAATACAAATAATTAACTTGAGCTAAGTAGTGTTATGGCACCTACAATACCGGCCCCTAATTATCATTTCACAAAATTATAATTACTATAATAAATGACAATACACACAAAATATACGTCCATATCTCTTTCTTAGATTATTTGTTCAGAGTTCATATGTTGCAGTCTTTTTGGAAAAGTGATCATCTTTTCTCACTAATCAGTATCAATAAAAATGATTAGTGTGGTTTGTGTGTGCAGGGGGTAGGAGACAACAAATAAAATAGGCAAAAATAGTCCATTTAGACTTGGAAAAAGTCCTCTGACTCCTGAAGAAGGCTAACTTTGTTAATTGGTCTGCTCAGGAAACCAGTCTTGGTCTTGATCCGAAGCATACGCACGAGTCCCTTTTTGTCAACGATGGTCTCAGCAACTTTTCCAGTAAGCCAGGAGTTCCGAGGCGCTGAGTCATCCATAATGATCACGATGTCTCCTGGTGTGAAGTTGCGTCAGATTTTTGACCATTTCTGTCGTTCTTGAAGTAGGGGAAGATATTCTTTAATCCACCTTTTCCAGAATAAGTCTGACATATACTGAACTTGTCTCCACCTGCGGCGAGCGTAAATGTCTTCCTTTTGAAACAGTCCTGGTGGCAGGGATGGTGTCGTCTTAAGGAGCAAAAGATGATTCGGTGTCAGTGCTTCTAGGTCGTTTAGATCTGTAGAAGCTTTGGTGATTGGACGGCTATTGAGAATAGCTTCTGCTTCACATAAGACTGTGTTAAGTCCCTCTTCGTCGAGACTTTGTACATTCAGAGTGGAGTTGAGAACCTTTCGTACTGATCTGATTAATCTTTCCCAAACACCTCCATGATGTGAGCCAGCTGGGGGATGGAAGATCCAATGAATTCCTTTCTGGAGAAGTGTATTGTGGATCTGACCTTGATTCCAACTTTCAATTGCCTCCTTCAACTCGCGTTCGGATCCTACAAAATTAGTGCCATTGTCAGATCTGAGTTCTTTGACTTGACCACGTCTAGCTATAAAGCGCCGTAGCACATTGATGAACGAATCAGTGTCAAGAGATGATGCCATTTCAAGGTGAATTGCTCTTATTTCTAAGCATGTGAAAATGACGCCATAACGTTTCACAATGCTCCTTCCACGCTTCACTCCAAAGGGTCCGAAATAATCAACTCCAACATATGTGAATGGAGGTTCATCAGGAGAGACTCTATCCAGGGGCAAATCCGCCATCTGTTATTGTCCAGGAGTAGCATTTATACGCCGGCAGACTACGCATTTCGACTACGTTCTTCTTATTGCTACGGTAGCTCCAGGAATCCAATATAGTTGGCGTAGTCGGGATAACATATGGTTGCGACCACCATGACCCACTTCTTCATGAACATTTCGCAGAATAAGATCGGCAATGTGAAAGTCTTTAGCCACTATGACAGGATGTTTCATATCCTCCGGCATTGCTGCCCGGCTAAGTCGTCCACCAACCCGTAACACATTATTTTCCAGGATGGGGTTGAGTTTATGAAGGTGGCTGGTTTTCTTGACGTTTATTCCTTTTCTCAGATTTGAGATTTCATCGGTGTACCTCTTTCTTTGGCAGAAACAGATTACCTCTATTTCAGCGTTTGCCAGTTCTTCAACTATGAGACCATTGTTTTCTTGCCTGTTGAGATTCCCTCTCTCCTTTTGTGATAGACCTCTTTGATGTATGTTATCTGGAATTAGTTGAGGAAGAACAACACTTGTTTGGTTTCTCTTTCTGCTGCGATTCAAAAGCAGTCTTTTAAGTCTGAGCATCCATGCTATTGCCCTTTTCAAACCATTCCAAGAGGAAAAGTGATGGATTAATTGGTTGACAGGATCCATTTCCTCGGACATGATCTGAGTAGTGTTAACGGTTATGCTCCTGACTTCAGAGTCCTTTAATGAGATTACTTTCAATCCATCAGGGTTTTGGGGCCACTCTTCTTGAGGTCGAAGTAAAAACTGAGGTCCGGACAACCAGTTTTCTTTCTTCAGAAAATATTTTACAGTCGAACCTCGTAAAGCCATGTCTGCTGGATTGTCTATGGTGTTAACATATCTCCACTGTAGTGCATTTGATACTTTGGCAATTTCCGAAACTCTATTGGCCACAAAAGTTCTGAACCTTGAGGTGTTATTGTTGATGTATTTGTGTACGGAAGTGCTGTCTGTCCAAAATACAGAATCTGATAGTTCCATCTGTAGCTCCCTTCTTAACATGGTGTCTATTCGGCTTGCCATAGTAGCGGCAGTCAGCTCCATGCGAGGGATAATGGCTGGTTTTAACGGAGCCACTCTTGCTTTTCCCATTACGAATCCACAATGTGAATGGCCAGAGTTGTTCGGCAGAAACAGGTAGCTTACAGTTCCATAACCCTCTTCGCAAGCGTCAGCTAAATGATGCATTTGAGCAGATGACACCGTTCCAAAGTCGGTAGGTTTGAAGCTTCTGTCAACCTTGAAGTCTTCCAGCTTATGAAGGTCTTGGGTCCAACTCATCCACTCCTGTAAGATAGATTCTGGTAATTTGTCATCCCAGCCAAGCTTTCTCCTACACAAATCTTGCAGGATCTTTTTTGCAGTGAGGACAACTGGTGCCAATATTCCAAGGGGATCATACACTGAACTGACGCTTAAGAGAATCCCCCTTCTTGTGAGCGGCCTATCTTTCAAGATGATTTTGAACTTGAAGACGTCAGACTGAACGCACCATTGTACACCCAGCACTCTCTCCACTGGAAGATTGTCATGGTCCAAATCTAGATTTTTTATTTCCTTTGCTCTTTCCATTTCAGGTATGGCAGCCAACACATGCCGACTGTTACTTATCCATTTTGTTAGTAGAAAGCCTCCCTTGGAACATGATAAAGGGCTGTTGCCTCTTCTTCTGAAGCTGTTGAAGTGAGGCAGTCGTCTACGTAAAAGTTATTCATAATTGCATTTATGGCTTGAGGGCTGAACTGTTCTAGATTGTCTTCAGCGCATTTCCTAAGGGAAAAATGTGCACAGCTTGGGGATGAGGTTGCTCCGAAGAGATGCACGGTCATTCTATATTCCACCAGGTTCTGACTGCAGTCTCCATCAGGCCACCAGAGGAACCGTAACAAGTCACGGTCTTCACTTGGAACTTTCACTTGGTGAAACATGGCTTCGATGTCTGCAGTGATGACAACAGGATCTTTACGGAATCTTGACAATATTCCCAGCAAGGTACTAGTCAGATCCGGCCCCTGGAAGAGCTGAGGATTTAGTGAAACTCCCCGAAATGTTGCTCCACAATCAAACACTACTCGAAGTTTGTTCTTTTGTGGATGCAAAACTCCGTGATGTGGTAGATACCATTTTTTGCCGTCTCTACGTTCCAAGACATGATCCGGTACTTTCTCTGCGTGGCCTTTAGATATTATCTCAGACATAAAGTTGGTATAATCAGAATTAAAGGAAGGATCTCTCTTAAATCTTCTTTTAAGGTTCAGAGTGCGTTGCTCAGCAACACCTTTATTGTCGGGCATGCATATTTCCTTTTCTCTAAATGGTAATCCAATAGAATAATGTCCATTGACTAGGTGGGCAGATTTTGAAACCAGATCCAAGAACTGTTGGTCTTCCCTGGAAGGTTCTTGGTTGTCTCTCCCACATTCGGGAAAGTCAGTCTTAAATTGCTGTTCCCACAGCTTGTCAAGTTGCACAACTGATGTTCTGTTTACACTTATTGAAGTTTTGTCCTGAGTATCATCAGGACATCCTCCTAATGGTCCATTAACTGTCCATCCGAGCATGGTTTTTACGGCATAAGGTCCATCCCCCACACTCCTGATTACCTCAATTGGTTCAAGGGCTTTTGGAACATCTGAACCAATCAGCAACTCAATTTCAGCATCAATTTCAGGTAGACAAACATCCCTCAAATGCAACCATTGATTGATGTCGTTTTGACGTGGAATGTTTCCTTTGTGCACGGGCATTTTCTGAGTGTATGTGCCGGGTAGATCACAAAAGTCGCTGTTATCCAGTCCAGCAACCTCTAGGCCTGACACAATGCTGGTTTCAATGACCTTCCTTTGACCCATAGTTCTCAGCAGAATGTTTGACCTTCTTCCTTGGAGATTAAGTTTGTTCATAAGCCCTAATGTGCAAAACGATGCAGTGCTGCCTGGGTCAAGAAATGCATAGGTATGCACTGTTGTGTTTCCCTTTTTGGCTTTAACTTGGACTGGTACTATGCAGAGTTTGCAACCATCTTCACCGGCCCCAGTAAGGCCACCTGTCTGAATTGAGGCTTCAGCAGTGTTTGCAGATGCTTCTTCCATTTCCTCCTGCTCATTTTCCATGTCCTTCCTTTGTTGGTAGATGTGCAACATTCTGGGATGATTTAGATTGCATGTTGCACCTCATTCGTTTCCTGCAGTCTCTACTTATGTGTCCTTTACACAGGCAGCCAAAACAAAGACTATTTTCTTTAAGAAATGTGATTTTTTTTCATGATGTGTCCTCCTTTCTAACTGTGGACACATCTCCAGAGCATCTACAATACAAGCAGTTTTTCACAGCAGACAGAATCCCTTTCTCTACAGTGCTTCTGTCATATTTATTTTCTGTAACTTTCACATTGGTTGCAAAGATGCTTCCTCTTGGATCAGGCTGTGGCCTTCTTATGTCTTTGCTTACGGGAGGGAGGTCTTTAATGTCCCCAAATATGGGATCTGTAGCCATTTTTACTTGCCTTTCAAGGAATTCCACAATATCCTTGAAGGCAGCTCTTTGGTGTTGTTTTTCCTGGATGTCACATGCTACAGTTCTCCATAAATCCCTCAGCCTATATGGAAGTTTCTTTAAAATGGCTAGCATGTTTGCTGGAATGTTGAGCTCAAACATGTAGTTTACATCTTCCATTGCATTGCAACATCCTCTAAGGTAGACCGTGTATGCCTGTAGAGCCCTTGTGTCCTCAGCCCTTATTAATGGCCATGAAAGAGCTCTTTCCATGTATGCTGTAGCCATTGTATGTTCATTGCCAAAGTTCTGTTGCAGTAACCATTTGGCCTCGCTGAATCCACTGTCTGAGGCCATATGTTGGCAACTCCGTACAAGGTCTCTGGGCAGTCCTGTTGTATATTGCTCCAGGTAGTAGAGGCAGTCTTTGGGGTTATTGTTTTTGCTTTCAATATTAAATTCGAAAGATCTCACAAATGTTTGGTACTGAAGTGGGTCACCATTACACACTGGAATGTCTTTCTTGGGCATGGATGATAGACACTGTTGCTGGATTAATAAAGCGGTTATTTCATTTTGTTTTTCCATGACTGAAAATATATTGCACTTGTCACTGTTGCTTGTGGCAGTTACTGGATCTGGAGATGCTACATGTAAATGTTCATCTAGATTCCTGATGCCTGCATTGGGTGTTAGGGGAGCTGTATCAATGTTAGTGACAGCTCTGTCTGTGGTGGTTATGATTGGTTGTTTTAATGTTACAAACTGTATTTCCCTTTGTCCCGTTTCAAAATATGACTGCATGCCATTGGATAATATAGAACAATTAGCTGATCCCCTGGGGGCTGCTAACACTTTCATTTTTGCAATGGTGGCAGCAATGTTTCCTTCTAATTCCATTTGCTCCTTTTTCCTCCTCAATTCCTGCTCCTGTGCTTCCAGGACATGTTTGTCCTTTAGGAGTTTTTGGAGTACTTTCATGGCTGCCACTTCGGCCTCAGCTTTTATGTGTGCAGATGCTGGAAACTTTTGATCTTGAGCTTTGCCTGCTTTTTCTGCTACCAATGTTTGATATGCTTTCACCAGGTTGTATATCATCTTGTGTGCATGATGTAGCCTTCATGTTTGACGGGGGAAAGAGAACGTCCTGCTGAGCCTCAGTGTGTTCGAATTGCTCCTTTACATCGGCGGGTGCCTTGTCTGGTAGAATGAGAGGAATATCTGTGTTTGCAGCGATTGGTTCATTGACAGTCACATGACCTGTTTTCAGAAAGAGCCTCCTCCCTGTTTCCAAGAGCCATTGTTGTACATCCTCCATAAAATCATTATGTTTTGTTATTTGTTGAAACCAGTTATTTTGTATTTCCAGGTCCTCTTCGGAAAGCAACATGATAACTGATTCATGTGCTGTTTTTGCATTTTCATATTGATGAATTAATTTGTCCAGTTTGAGTCTAACATCCGTTGCATTTTCATCATTTTTCATTAGATGTTTGATTTCCTGTGTGCGTCCTTTAATCTTCTGCACGTTTGACTGACATTCTTTTTGTAGTTGTTTGATTTTGCAAGCCAAGGCTTTACTAGTAAGCTTGACAGCCCTTTTTTCCATTTCACCGTTTGTGTCACTCATATTTGATGCAATATGTGTGGTGCCTTAGCATTTCAAGTAACACGACAGTGTTCACTGGTATGAAACTTAAACCAGCGGGGCCCGGCCGCCACAGCAAAACAAACAATTCGAAAACTTCCGCCGCTCATGGCATAACAAGCACGCACAACCGCCGCTTACAGCACAACACATAACAAAACTTCCGCCGCTCACGGCATAATAAACACACACAACAAAAGCCAAAGTCCCCAATGGACAAACGGTCACGCTTCCCAAACTGTGTCCAGCAAAAATACACAACAAAGGAAATAATCGTGCCTACCGCTTTTAGCTTGTGGTGCGCTGCAGTCAATGAGTGTCCATAAGTGAGTCCTCGTGGCTACTCCAATCCATATCGATCAGGGAAAAACTATCCGAAGGTTCCAAAGGTACAAAATGTTAAGTCCGTTATCCGAAGCGTCCAAGCGATCCGTAAGCTTAGGAAGCCAGCCGGTCCGTCCAGTTCGGTCTCTGATGGGAATCACCGGCGTTTTTTCTGTTGACTTAATGTGGCGGCTCAATCCCCAGTTACATTTGAGTCGCCGAGAGGCTAAACTTGGCTTTAAACTGTGACGTGTTTTCGAAAAGAAAGTCCATGTTGAAGCAATATAGTTTTAAGGATATTTAATAAACAAAATCAAAACATAGTAACTATGGACAAAACGCTCAACAGAAAAAATGACAGCACAAGCTCACCCTCTGTCCTGTGCACTCAACATCAAACAGGTGACTTATAAACCAAACCATACCCATGTGACAATTAAGTGCTCAACAAGCAAATAAAGGTGACGTAGATAATAATAATAATAATACAAATAATGAACTTGAGCTAAGTAGTGTTATGGCACCTACAAATAATACAAATAATGAACTTGAGCTAAGTAGTGTTATGACACCTACAAATATACTATATTTATCATTATAATATCATATTTTCATAATTAATGTATCACGGTATATCACAGTATTTATTTATTTCTCAATGATTGGAAATGTATTTACATTTATACGTTTTAGCACCATAAAAAAAACACCTGATCAGTGGAGGCCCCCTGGTGGAGTTGTATGTGGTGAAGGAATCAGAATGCTAAAACCAGTTATTGTGCAAACTTTGAGTACCATATAACAACATAACAACTAACAACAAAAGCACTGTTACAAAATATAAGGGGGGATTGGTTTACATGAAATACTTCGTTTATGATAGACCTTCACACTTAGCTTCCGAATACAAAATGGAGTTACACTTAACAACTTCACATGTTATGTTACTGCTACTACGCTTGGCGCTGTACCCCAGCATGCACTTCAGCGGGGCCTAATTTGTGTGTGCAGTGATGCATGATGCTTGGATATTCGGTAGTAATCGGCAGCGAATATTCGGATATTCGGTGCGCGCCTGCGGGGGGGGGGGGAGGCGCACGCTTCAACACGTGTATTTCGGTGTATTCACGGCATTCATTTTTTTATTTTACAGTATTGTTGTTTTATAGTTATTTGTTAATGTAAAATGTATGTTCTCTGAAATTGAAAAGGATATCGCATTGTGTTTGTTACTTTCGTTGCAGTTGTGTCTTAAGTGTAATTTGGCTTGGCTTCCTATTTTGTATGGACATGCTTTTATTTTGAAGGAGAGTTAGCGCTGTTGACAGGAAGTTGTTGTTGCTATGGAAACAACGTGACGGACAAAAGGAGCAGAGATTAACGGAGAAAAGTAATATCTACATATAAAGAGAAAGTAAACGATAAAGTTTATGGTTAAGTGTTAGCACCCCCCGAAGAGGCACAAGCTCTTACGTTGATATTGGAGATTTCAATAAATTGAATTTATCTGAATAACGAAATTGAAAACCAGAGTTTCCAGAAGGGCTGCTCGATTATGGCAAAAATCGTAATCACCATTATTTTGGTCAATATTGATATCACGATTATTAAATACGATTATTCATTGACTCTGAAAACAGTTGATTACCCTGAACTTTAAGTATAATTCAACTGCAAAGTATTCAGCTGAAGCCACATCTTTTTCAACTTCCATTTGTCATATAGGGCAGGCAGTGCAGATCTGGTGAAATGATGCCGAGATGGCATGACGTAACGCTTGTCCATAGTGTTAACCCAGGGGTCTGCAACCTTTTTGACCAAAAGAGACATTTCTCCCTATTTTCCACCAATTTTTTTTGTCTGGAGCCGCAAAACATATTTGATAGCTTGATAGCTTATAAAGTTGTATATATTGTTACATCATAGACAAAAACTACAGTTTTTTTGCATTTTTATTTATTACATTATAGAAAACTGTTTAGGCCTACCTCTAATAATAAACAAACTCTTATAAGGAGAATTAAAAAATACACAGGCCTACTAATAAATCAACACAGCATTTGGGGAGTCCTCTGCACATTTGAAGAAAATGAATATAATTAAAATGGGCCCACTTTGAAATAAATAAAACATATAGCTGCACCCTATAAAGAGTTAACTGATTGAATTATGACTGAAGATCGTCAGCTGTCTTCCTCTTCCATTTTTCTCCTCGATACGTAAAGGCTGCAGCACCTTTGAGAACTTCTCTCTACATATCAAACATACCGGTAAACCAACATCGTTTGCTTGAAAGCATATAACTCTGTCCTCGCAGAATTAAATCCTGTGTTCCTCCGGTACTTTTATTTTCTTTGATTTATCCATAGTTCGCTCATCGAGCCGGGGGTCAGGTTATTCACCTGCAAGAAAAGGCGCTGGCGCGGGACCGTCGCAGGATATGACGCCTATTTTAGTTGACCTAATTAAAACCGTTTTTTTTTTAATGTGTCACAGTATCACCTCAAAATACAAGATACGAAACATTTTCAATTTTTAATAAAAAATGTTTTTAAAAAAATTATTTTTATTTTTTTCAATTTTTATTTTGGTGGTCTAATGCAGTGTTTCTCAGACTTTTTCATACCAAGGACCACTTAACCAATAAAAAAACACTCACGGACCACCTAACTATAAATATCCCAAAACACAGCGTTTTTCTAGAACAGATTACAAATCGCCTGAAAATGGTACAAACAAGTGGCAACATGTGTGACGAAGGTGTTGCGCTGGGCTATATTATGCAGTCGAAAGTTAAACTTAAGCTCACTCCATTGCGGAGATATTCCCGCGAGAGTGCGGAAAACTTACATTTATTTATTTATTTAAAATGTGAAATGTTACCAATATACTCACGGACTACCAGTGGTCCGCAGACAACACTTTGAGAAGCACTGGTCTAATGGATAGTGAGGTGGGCTGATGATCGGAAGGTTACGAGTTCGAATCCCGCCTGGAACACCACTACTAGTGTGCCCTTGAGTAAGGCACTTAGCCCTCAGTTACTCCAGGGAGAATGTCCTTGTAATTGGTCATTGGAAGTCGCTTTGGAATAAGGCGTCTGCTAAATGCCTAAATTGTAAATTATATTTTTGGGAGAATAAACCCCACAGATCCTCAACTCCGGTGTGTCTCACTCATTAACAACGCAACACAGAGCAACAAGAACGTTGTCTACAGCAGGGGTTCCCAAACTTTTCAGCCCGCGACCCCCAAAATAACTGTGCCAGAGACTGGCGACCCCCCGCCGCGTGAATTGTCAACGGCAGGGTTGTTAATGAATTGTCAACGGGGGGGGAAGAGACATTCTACAGATGGCCAGTCCGCCCCTAAAAAATGTCTATGCAGACTAGGGATGTGTGCATCTCCATCACTGAGGCCGATACGATGCGCATCTCGATACGCTGCCAACGATACGATACATTAACGATACCTTTGAAACACCAGGCGATGCAATACGATACGATTCACCCCTGTTGCGATACAGTTCCATACGATTTGATTCAACATTATGCGATACGGGACGATACGATTCAACACAATGCAAAATAATGATACAATTCAATATGGTACGACAGAGGATTTTTGTTTTATTCCTCATATGCAGCAAATCATAAATTAACAAAAAAGTGCTTTACATATTTGGTTCTCTCTACTAGTGCATCCCATCATGCTGTTTCTTTTTGACCTTTTTGACCTTAAACAAAACAAACACTTGGACCTTTCACAAACTGGCCTTTTCACAAGTGTAGTAGTGTTCTCTGTCTACAGTGCAATGTTATAAGCAGGGCTGCACATAACTGGTGCGCAGGTGCGCATGCGCACCAGTTATGTGCAGCCCTCCGCCAAAAAAAGAGCACCGGATCATTTGAAACAAAGCGCATTTGCGTACCAACATTGAGAGAGGGAGAGAGAGAAGGGAGAAGAGAAAATAGAGGAGGGAGAGAGAGAGAAAGAAAGATATTTGCGAGTTGCATATGAACCATGATATGAACTCAGGGCCGGCCCGTAGCATTGGCTAGATGTTCGCCATGGGCGCCAGATCTGGGGAGTCGCTGCGCTGGCAGTTCTGGGAGGGAAAAAAACATTTTGACCGTTGGAGCTCATCCTAATTTTCGGCCTTGATGTAACAATATTCATAATTAAGTAAATGTAACACCCTTTTCACCCCGGTTACACGTTTCATTTGCCCTGTACGATGGGCGCTGTACAGTAAGTGATGAAAATGGGGGATGTTGGCTTATCTGGCGCCCGCAGCTCACAGGCAAAATGCGAGGGAGAGAGGGAGGGTGCACCGGTACCAGCGGTGTTGTTATTAGAATCTGGTGCTAGCTGCTCTAACGGATATAAGAAGAAGATGTTTCTACAATAATGTGGAGGGAGAGTCCTCTCCAGTCAGACTGAGAGGCTGATAAGTTAACTACAGCTCAGTGAGGTAAAGGACTCTTAGTCTAAGTTCAAACGGTTTGGTCACAATTTATGTAAACACATATTTCCAAGGCACTCCTTTATAATTATTGGGATAAACAGGTTTTAAATCATTCCAATGTATACTATAGGACAGTAACCAAAAATATCCTTTAAAACTGGAGAGATAAAAAAAAATGCATAAATAAATAAATGTTAAGGTAAAATAAGATATGAATGAACAACACAAATAAAATAAGTTACATTAATTTGTTATTGGCTATGGTAGGCTATTGGTTATGTTCACATACTTATTTGATTACATCCACTTGTCTAAGATGACAACAGAGACTTTCGACCCAAACCCAGCTGTTGACTTGTGGATGCAAGCAGCTAATCGCAGACTCAACCAGAGAGAAAGAAGTAGGCCTACATCATCAGCTACCGTGTCTGACAGAGAGGAAGACAGTGAGGAGAACAGTCAGGAGGGTAGTGATGACAGCTTGTAGGATTACTGGTCGTGCTAATGTTGTCTTGTGTTCACCTCTGCATGTGTGTTCTGTGTTCACCTCTGCATGTGTGTTCTGTGCACCTCTGTGTGTTCAGTGCCGTGTGTCTGGCAAATAAAGTCAAGACCCCTCAAAAGTTACGGTTTATTTCATTTTAAGGATGAGCACCAAGCAACATCTCCAGGTGCTCCTTTGAGAACCAGGGCAAAAAAGTTATGTGCACCCCTGGTTATAAGACCTCACAGTTAAACAATTTAAGGATGCATTGCCTATGATTAACAATGTGCAAATAACAGCTACCATAGTGCAATGCCCATACAGCTGCTGCCTGATGTGCTTAACACTCATCCAGAGGCTAACTCACCAGTGAGCAGAAAGCAGTGGTTTCTATATGAACAATAAAGAATATAACCTCTTTCACAAACAGGTATTTCATAACTGCTTACAGTAAGGAAGACATGTAAACTATTATTGGCCGTCACAGGCTGCTGTAAACTAAACACCACTCTCTCTGACAGAACTCCTCACTGAGTGATTTAACTCATACGTCTAACTTTCAGGTTTCTCTTTTCAGCCGCAGACCCCATGTCGCCTCTTCATGTGCGTCGCTAAGTTCCTCGTACTACTTGTATACTTTAAAGCGGCTCGGCATCGTTAACAATTTGCGAGAGATTTTTCAAGTTGACCGTCTTTCTTGAAAAATCCGAAGTGTTGCCAAACGTTTGATTTGTAGGTATTTTTCTGTGCGCTGTGTTTCTATTTCTCCTCGACTTCCATGTGTGTTGATCACTGAGACTCTCGGCCTCCGTAGTGCGAAGCAAAGATCAAAGATCGTCTCTGCTGAGTGCTGACCATAGACTGTATATAGGTGCTGACAGGATGAGAGGATTTTATATGAATGAATCGGTTTTTTACCGAAGCAAAGGCACTACAATCGATGCATCGCGAGTTCAACCCAAACTGTAGCCGATGTGCACTCTTTCAACCGGTGCACTCGCATTTTGAACGTTTATGCCGGTGCACCGATGCCAATCGGTGAATCTTAACATCCCTAATGCACACGTTATTATTAATAATAGTAATACAAATGACAGTGTTTCCCATACATCGACATACAAACCCCACAGATCCTCAACTGCGGTGTGTCTCCCTCATTAAGGCGAGACACGGCAGGCAAAAACATCGTTTTTCATGCACTGGTCAATTTTGATATTTTGTGCTATTTTGATTCCATAAGATGTTTTCTTTCAGGCTTTTGGAAGTAAAACGTACAAAATACACATGTAGGTGTTTATTTTACTATAGTTTGTCTATTTGCGTCTGTAGATTTCTCCTAAATTCACCAAAAGTTAGCATTCTATTTCTAACGTAACATTAAGTACCGCGACCGCTGTGTGCACCATGTCAACAGAGATATCGTTGGAAAAGCTCCGTCTCTCCTGCACAATCTCATCGGATCCAAATATGGTCATTTCCTTTGTATCAGCAACCAATCGTGAAAGTACAAAGGGGCCTTAAACCAAAAAACTAAACGTCATTGGCAGGTGTCAATTTCTGACGTGATTCGTTCAGATGCGTCACGTGGTGTGCTAAAACACTTCCTGGTTAGCTTTCCGCTAGAAATTGAAATCTCAAAATGGCAAAAGAACGGCGAAAAAAACTTTCACAGAGAAGACGACAACAATTGTCACTTGCACGAAGCAAGGTTATACAAAAAACAAATGATCCGAACACAAAATACCTTCACAGAGTGCGTCGAGGCGCAAGCTGTCATCCAAAGAACAGAGGGTTTAGCTAGCGCCTCACTGCAATCTTTAAAGGTCGTTTTCTCAAAATGAGTTTTTTTCTCATATTCTGAGTGAGAAATGTCCACTTCAGTAGCACGTACATACACCAAACCTTCCAGTTATATTCCTATCAATATTATGAAGGTTTTTACAGAAGGGTTTGTTTATATATCATTCATAGCCTGAATTATATAACATTTTAAATCCTAAAAACATGGCGAAAATTGATATTTTAGAGCTGTTGACAGTATTTTCTGATTTATTGAGTGATAAAAAGAGATATCCAATATCCCTGTAAAAACTTTAGATTCTAATATGACTACAAAATGAAACAAGTTTCGAACCTGACTTTATCCAATGTTCAGAATTGTGTTCCTGAAATGTATTAAAATGTGCGCATATTTAATGAGATTATGGCTCACTTGCATGGGGGGTTGTGCAGTGCCCCTACAAATATAATCAAATTATGTGGGAAACACTGGACCCCCACTTTGGGAACCTCTGGTCTACAGTAGCCATGAACTCGAATGTATTTTCTTATTTGAGGGGGGGTGGATATGTGGGCGACCCGAATAGGTTAAGGAGCCTTTGGCTTTTCTTGCCGGGGGGGGTGTGGTGTGGTGTGGTGTGGTGTGGTGTGGTGTGGTGTGGTGTGGTGTGGTGTGGTGCCCCCACAAATAGAATCAAATTCTGTGGGAAACACGATCTGTTATATCTTTGTGTCTTTGCGAGCTGGTTAAGTAGGCCGTTGCACTGTAAAGCGTGTCCTTAATTGATGTGGTGGATGAAGTCGAGGGGGCACGCTCGTGAACTGTTGGTGGGGGGGGGGCGGGGGCAGCAGCCTCCACCTCTGTCGCTAGGGTTGGGAACCGAAACTCGGTTCCAGATGAGAACCGATAAGAAAATGCCGGGTACCGGGTACCCATACAAAATACACAATTTCGGTTCTGCTTAACGGTTCCTAAACGCGGTAGACCCTGTATTCCAGCGGGTCCGTCTGCACCGCGGTGCTGCGGTGACCCGGTGGAATACAGGGCGGACCTGGAGAATCACAGAACGGCCGGTCGTCAGCGGGCCGTTGACGGCCGGCTCGGTACGCTGACGGCCGGCACCGCCCTTCATTTTTTTAAACGGCATCATATAAATTGCGCTGACAGGCGACAGAGGTCCACAGTTGCCCCGCAGCGATGCTCCCCCGCCCTCCCGTAGACATTTCACGAGCTCAGTCACTTCATAACACCAAAGATAGGTCGCGGTAAACACTCTGAAGTGAGGCTCCACTACACTAAAAAATAAAAATAAAAGGCAAAGTGTAATGCCTGTTAATAGCTTGCCACAGGCATAGCTCAGTTAAAATAAAGCACAGCTATTGTGCAATACATTTGTATTGCATGTATATTTTTTAGTAACAATTTCAGTTAAAGCTTTTAAGAATAAATATATTTTTGTTATCTAAACGTTTGACCTCTTTATTTTACAATTTTGGAATCGAAACGGGGAATCGATAAGAACCGGAATCGATAAGCAGAACCGGAATCGAAATCGGAATCGATACATTTCAAACGATACCCATCCCTATCTGTCGCGTGGCAGTGCAACTGAAATGATGACGTATAAAAAAAGTGGGCCGAGCCGGCGGACTGTGATTCTCCAGAACACACAGATGGCCAGTCCGCCCCTGCTGCACTGTACTTTATTTTGTTCCACGTCGGGCTCCTTAAACCCAAAGTATTTCAAACAGCAGAATTTGTTTTGCCTTTCTTGTTCACGCGTTGCTCTTGTTCTGCCATCTTCGCTCGCGCTGAACTCACCTGACCAGTCGCCTCTGACTGTGCGCACAACAGGGTCTTTGTTGTATCTGTCCTGGACCCTAGCACCTGGCCACTGCCACCTTTTGTTCTCCTCCTTCAAAGTCTGCAACGTGATCCACAGCTTGCAGAGAAATCTGCACTGCGATTTAAAACTTCATACAGCACATATAAGATGCTGTTTTAAGTGTTCTGTTGACCTCTGTATAAGAAAGGAACAGCATTTTCAGATTGCTGATTTGAAGTGATGTTATGTGAAAGCTTTAGTGCAACAACGTCTTTGCCAGTTTCAAAGACTGAACCAGTAAGAAAAACGCAGAAGGAGAGATTGAGTGAGTAACTCTGTCTCTCCAGCTGAAGGAAGTGTCTGTGTGCACTTGAGCAAGGCACTGAGGTTACTTCAGTGAGGATGTTGAGTGGCCTGTCGCTGCTACTCAAGGAATGTCTGCAGGCTGTCCAGGGTTCCAAACAAACCAATGACTTTGTCCATCTGAGAATCCAAAATGATTTCCCAAAATAGTTTTTAAGAATTTACATTTTGCATAGCTCCACAAATGGTATACATAGACTAAAATGTTCATGATATTCATTGTGTGTGTTGTGTAGCTGTTCAGATGCTGGAGTAGGGAGAAACATTTAACAGTTGCAATGAGAATCAGAGTCAGCAATAGGGTGTCGCCAATTTCCTGCTATAAGGGTTTTTTATTGATGTTGAATTAAAGGTATGCTGAATAGGGAACTATATAGTGCTCGATCTAAGAAATCCAGAAATAAGTATACCCAAATTGATGTTCCTCCTATATCAAATCTTCAGCACATAATAAGAGTTATAGGGTATACAAATAACCCAATACTCTAACACTACTAAACTGAACTCAAGGTGCTGACCTGCATAGTACATTTGACTTTAAATTCAAATATCTTGGAGTTGAATACAAATATGCATTTGAATTTGCATAAACAAGAAAAAAGCATGTAATACAACAAGTCCTTCATTAATTGTTTCACATAACATATAGTTGCTTAGAAAAGGTGGTCAGTGTAATCATGTCTCTCATGCATACGAGCCTCCCAATATGACTCTAAGTTAAGTTGACTCACAGTCTGGGAAACACAAGGAGAGAATTCTGTCCATTTGATTTGCCAAATCTTCAGATTATATTAGCTTTGGCTGAACATATTTAATGTATTTATTACTTTTTGCACAGAGCAGCAACTGTGGATTGTGGTCACTGTTTCTTAGAGCTGAGTCCCCTAAGAAAGAAATTAGGAATTAATATGGACAATGTGGACATTAAGGATTTATTGCAGCGAATGATAACTTTTAAATGACTTTAGTATGTAATGCAACATATCATTGTTTTGAGACAAACTTCAAACCTATCATTTTAAGTCATTTCCAAATTGATGCAAAAAATGATACTTGTTACTCAATAATATTAATGTTTACTTTATTTGACTAGTTTTCTTATGGATTTGTGTGCACTTGTCAGCAATCAGGCTCCCTTTATAAACATGTATAGTTCTGCCTCATAGTGTTAATATTTTCCCTTATAGTTGAGTCTCTCACTTAAAGCACAGCGTATTACATTATATATTACAATCCACACGCCCCTCTTCTTCTTCCTTCTTGCATTTGTGTTTTAGCACTTGTCTGTGCTCAATGCTCTCACTGGCTAAACAGATTTCTATAGATCTATGTGAATCCACTGGGCTGTTTCCAGCAGCTCAACGTTGCTGCTCGTAGAGAAGCCGTAGTTCAAGAAACTGGCGACGCGCTGCTCAGGTCGGGAGAGCATCAGAGAGATGAAGTCACTTCTGTTGATATGTGATGATAAATGTCCCCATATTTGTCATGAAACAGTGTCACATCATGTAATTGTGCGTGGCGAGCTTAAACAGTAAAAGTAGCATTGTAGCACGGATTTTAAAAGTTGTTTGTTATGGCGGCAAGTCACTGTGTGGGAAAATCTATGCAGCTTTGTATACAAGCACTGCTGTACATGTTAGTATGTGTTTTTGATTGATGATCCTGCTGACCTCTTATTTAGGATCATTCATGAGAAATGGTTGCCGTTGAGGCAGAGTAGATTGGATTCTGTATTATGTGCATGTATGGATGAATGAAAACTGAAATCATTCATTAGAAAATCTTTCATAACAGATTTATTTGAAGGTGTATTTCCCGTACGAATGTGGGGTTATTTATTTCATGCAGTATAAAACGTGATTTATTACTGTAAACATTTATATTTTGTCTGTCGTTGTTATTTTTATATTGTGTCATGTGTTCTGAAGAGGAGTGTTTTTCCAGGTGATACAGTGTGTATCTGGCTATTGTTAATCACTTGACACCAGCAGAGAACATGGAAATGTCCTGCAGGAAATCATCTCTGAAACATAACACACTGCCAAGTTATCATGCTGGAATTTAAAATGATGTTGTTATTTTCCGTTAGCATTTACGAAGACTGTTAGCATTGGAGCGTTTGCATTGGCAGTAGCAAACAGCATGATGATGAAGTGAGGCACCACTGACCCAACACTTTTTCACAAGGGTCCCGTTTAAAGGCACGCCTTCTACTTACTCGTTTTCCAGTCCAAAGCTGAGTGTGAGTCGGCGCTGAAGCTGCATGCTTTGGCCTCCCTGGCCTCAGGAACACTTGTTCCCTGTCTGCTCTGTGTACTCTGACAGGCTGCTGCTCCTGCTATGAACTTGTTGCAATTAGGTAAGATGACTATGGCACTGTGGGGGGGACGGACTTGAGCCAGACTCACACTGGTCCTTCTCCTTTATGTCTGGGTTCATAGTGAAAAACTGTGCAGCCGTATATTGAGGAAAAGATGATGGGAGAAATTGAGCACAAGAAAATGAATTATTATTTGCTAAAGTGAATGGCTGTGTGCCCTCATATACACACACACATGAGAGACTTTGTTATATGAGTCATATGCATTACAGTATTCTCCAATCCAGTTTTGTGTGCTGAAGTTATAAAGAAATCTCTTTTAGCTCATTTTTGATTATAACAATAACCTTCTTATATCTATTGCAACAACGATTTACCTGAAGGTCCACTTACTATCTTTTTCTGCTAACATCATTATCAGCAGATGGTAATGAGTTTTTTTTCAAAATTGAACATAAATGATCAAGTCTTGATGTGGTTTAAACAGAATGGCGTTTTATCACAACCGAATGTAACTTTATCTCCGGTAGAATTCTGATCAGGCATTAGCTCCGCCTCCTCTTATTGATTTTTGAGGACCCAAAATCTGCGTTTCTCTAACAGGGCTTCAAAAGAGGGGTATGAGGTATGGCTACAATGAGTGATCTTTTTGGTATTTTGAAAAACAAACTTCACAGACATGTTTTGTATAGGTATGGCCCAACAATATATGTTTCAAATATAGCATGATAGGTCCACTTAAAGTAATGGGTTAACTATATTTGTAATTGTACATGTAAGTGTATTCCTCTTAACCCAACCAGAAGCAGTTTCTTAATGAATGAGAGTGGGTAGATGCTAGAGAGTGTTTTTAATTGAGCTGATGTGTGAGAGGTCCATGAGCCACAGCTCTGAGACGGCCCAGGGGTATTTGGGGAGCCTGGGCACATTCTTCCCCTCTCTTTAAACTAGATACTCTTGGCCTGATAGACAGACCCCGCTCTGCCAGACAGACGCTTCAGAGCACTGATAGCACTGCCCCGGGTCGGGGGTTCACCAGCACACATTTCACTTGCATGACTTTTTGTGATGCAGTAGTGAAATAAAAACGTATTGGCTTGACTTTGTTCAAGGGAATGTGAAAGAAACACAAAATGCTGTACCTAAGCAAAAATACGCAAAATAAAAACTGAATGGTTGAATGTCAGTTTTTATCTAAGGAATTCCAAACCCTTCCTCTTCCCAATTTACTTCCCTGGATAGAAAATTGCACTCGTATTTGGAAGTTGCCTGTCTTGAACTTTTTAAAGTTTCACTTGGGCACAGTGGCGGTTCTAGAACATTTTACATGGGGGGGCAAAGGGGAGGCAAGAGGTCATGCCAGGGTGGCATAGGAGGGCGGACAGTACGTGGAATTTTATACTGTATATAACCTATTTATTGTTAATTCATGCCCTAACACAAGTGTTCTTAATGCACAAGAGAAACAAGGTGTTCAGACAAACAATCGGGTGCCTTTTGAGTCCCCCAAGCTTACCTCAACCATTTTAAATGAAAGGAAACTACAAAATGTATTTTAAAGCAATGAATTAATGGAACAGGTTGTTTTGCATTACAATGTAAAATTAAATATATATTTTGTTTTAAAAAAAATTGGTTGTCTTAGACAGACATATTTGCATGTCCTCACTAAGCATTATTACATATTCATTTAATATCAAACAAATCAAAATGGCCAATTATCCCAACATGTTGCTGCTAATATAATCATATGCTTGTCAACTTTAACTGATCAAAAATCAATTCTGAAAAAATACTTGAATTATCTATGAAATTGCAATATTGTCCCTCAGTTTGTTTCAACCCCGTCACGCCATACCATTTACCCTCCTATTAAAATAATGGATCAGTCCATGTGTGATCTGCATTGAGGGAATTACATCACAAAAGTGTCAGTTTCTTCTCTTACCTATATTTCAGTTTTTGTATTTCAGATTAAGATTGATAAGCTCAACATTTCAACTATGTTGTATGAATTAATAATAGTAAATAATTAATAGTTTTGCAAAATATAACAATGTTGTAATGTCCTTGACTTCCATGTGGGCCATATCTTAGCTAAACAAGATCTCATGCTACTTTTTGTCAAAAACTTCAACCCTGTTACATTTTTTCAAGGAAATTCCTAGTAATTATTTATATTTTGTGCCTGAGGTGGGAAAATGTACCCGATTCAGAGAATACTCAGAATTCTGCATACTGTAAGTACTTAATTATAATTAAGTACACAAATGACATCACCCATCTCTTCAGAGAGCTACAGGTGACCTGTGCAGCAACACATTTCAATCAATATGTGTCAATACTAAGAGCTGCTAGATTGAGCTGCTGTGATGGAATATGTAAGGAGAATAAGAACATACCATGTGGTCCAGCTGGAGTTTCATCTGCCTCCTGATCCCTGCCTCTGGCCCTCTCTCTGACACTTCATCTTTATTCCTCACATACATTTCTTCTTCTTCACTAATGTCTTCATCTCCTCCTCTTCCTCCTGCTCTGACCCTCCTGGTCTCTTCATCTCTCTTTTCTTTTTCCTCTTTCTGTTCGTCCTGATCACTTCTCATATGTATTTTTGTTGTTGTTGAATCACTCCTATACTCTGGCCTGCAAGAGTCTACTTGTGAAAAGCACTGGTACAAATGCTTGTATAACTTTACACGTTAGGGCCATGTAGCCTAGCTAATATGTAGCATATCATATAACATCAGAAAGTATTGATCAAGCGCACACAGGCAGCTGTGTTTGGATCCAGTTTTTACGGTAAAGGATGTATCCTGGTTTCATTGATCTGGCCTCATGGCTGTGATGTGTAGTTTACGTGGATTTAATAGTAGGCTACCACGTAGTTTAGCAAAGTGATCGATCTCCCAGCTAACGCTGTCTGCGTAGTATTTTGTAACGTAACGCCCCAAACAGCGCCCGTCTGTTAAACGCTATCGATTCAAACTAAAGCGTTTTATTAATATTTAGTTTCAAGCTCTCGTCCTTAGTCAAAACAAAACTAGTGGAAATGGAAATGCTCCCAGGGGAAGCTGATCCATAGGTGCTGGGACAGCTTGCTCCCTCTCTGCAGCGGTGTGAGCCGCGGGCTGTGTGAACGCCGCTCCGCAGTTTAATGCAGGGCCATAGCTGCGTTTTAAATGCGGCCTAAAATGATATTTAAAATGATTCAATTTTAACTAATGTAATGCTTGTTTTGTTGCTTGAGAAGCTTGTGGAAATAGTGTAGGTTTGTTTTAGTACAGTTTTAGGGAAACAAAAGTTAGGGGGGCAGCTGGGGGGGCAAGGCTCTACAGTGGGGGCACCAAGAGGTCTCAAGTGCTAACAGATGTGGGCAGTCCATCTCTTTTATTGTGGGGAAACCCCCCAAATCCAGGCATGCAGTCTGAGTGGATATTACCATTATTCCTCAGGCTTGCTCTGTGTCTAAATCTACCTCTAAATTACAAAATGTGTTTTCTCGTAGATTTACAAAATCTGTCAAATATGGTAAAATGTTTGGTCCTCTGTCCTCACACAGGCCTGGATGCAGAGCTGTACTATGTGCGAGATGACGTGGTGAATCATTACGCGCTCTCCTTCACCCTGCCTGTGCCCAGTGAGACCAACAGCCTGCACTTCTCCTGGCATTCCAAGACAAAGGTAAGTCTCAGCATCAGGAACTGATGAGGGGAGTGTTGGTGACAAGCATAGGTTTCACTTCACTTTTCTATTTCAGTTAGATTAGATTACTTTATTGTCATTACAAAAATGCAAGCACAGTGTAACGAAATGTAAGGATGGTCAAACCAGAGTGCGAAACAGTCAGTTACACAATTATCAGAAGTATGTACCAAAATAAATGATACAAAATAAAGGTAAATAGATGGGAAATGTATAAATAGGAATAAATACACAGATAATAATAAATACAGTGAATACAGAATTGCGCTTCAGCACAGCACACGACGACAACTAGGCAGTATGGGACAGCGTGGGGTTCATTGTCAGCAGTCTGACTGCTGAAGGGAAGAAGCTGTGCGTTCCAGTTCGAACCTAATGAAGAACATATGTTTCTCTGTTGTCCACGTTCATAAAGCCCGCATACAACAACACCATAAGAGCACGGTGCAAAGTGTCTAGATGCTATACTGTAGTCCGCTGTACAGAAAACTGTACTTTCCCCACAGCAGATGCACATTAATAACATCCGCTGGTGCATCATTAATATGTCTGATAGTGTAAGTGCAGTGGGATTCTCTTGAATTCTCCTATGCACTATTCCTTAACACTGTGACGTTTCACACAGAGGTCAAGGAATAGTGGTTAGGAAAAGACGATAGGAGCTGATTTTTGGACAATTCGACCGCACCCTTAGACATGCTTACTTGGGTAGAGGTGTAACTCAATCACAAACATTGATCGTAATCGTTCAAATGCACCTGACAAATGAACACATTGAAATTGTCACATCACTCTATCAGTCTACGAGCACCTCTTTCCTAGAGAGCTTTTTTTTATTGATTAGCGATTGTGTTGAATCGGAATATGATATCAAGTGATATCAATAATGGCAGACTTTATGATATCAGTTCAGATCAGATATTTTATTGTTTTGCAAAGCATTGATTTCATATGGTATGGTGATAAAACTTGAGATTTACACCCCTATTGTAGGACAACCCATCTGTGTGTTGACAACTGTGGTTCGTCGCTATTTGTTTATAGGTCGACTACCGGCTTGGCTTTCAAATGGACAACGACGTGGCCATGAACGAACCCCGAAGCAACATCTCCATTCAGGGGGAGGTGCCCCGCGTTCCCTCTGGTTCGTCAAATATAATCCTTTCGTTTCATGTATGAAAAATATCAGTGTCAGTTGTGTCAATAGGTCCATGCTCTTACTTGTTTTCTGTCCAACAGATAGGAGTTTTAATTTAAACTCAGATGCTGAAACAGTGTTAAAGGAGAGGCAGACATACACTTATCAGTTTCCTGGCTGAGCATTTGACGAGAGGATTGATGCCACTGTCTAGAAAAAGTCAAAAAGTAGTGAAATATGCTAAATATGCGAAAACAATTAATATTGGGATGTCTTAATTATTTATTCTCTCTCACACACAAACTGCCACTAATGTTAAACCCCTTTACTATACAATTAAAACACATTCAATGTTTATTTATTGTAAAAGCAATTGGGCTATTTTAATCACACTCTCTCTCACACACACACACACACTTCTCCGCCTCATTCTGTTTTCATTTACTCGTTCGTTAGCTGACCAGCTTCAATCTTGTAGGCTTCTCACCCGTTTCTTGTAGCCCTCGAAAAGGGTTTTGGAGGTTGATGCCTCGGTGAACGTGAGTTGTTTGGCTTTCTTGTCCGCAGCAGCAGAAAGCATTTTCGAATGTTTGAATGAATCAAAGTGGGTCGTCACCGTCGATGTTCTCTTATGCTCCAACACACAGTTGCACAGGGTGCAGAATAGTTTCCCCCCACTTTCGTGCAAGACATCGGGGTACTGCTTTGCCCGGTCTTTAGCAGAAATGTTCGTCGGTAAATGAGATGGAATACATTTTTTCATCTTGGTGTTTTCTCTCTCGTGTGAGTTCCACACGTTCACTCTACGCAAGGGCGCCGGAAGCGAGGGGGCCATTGGCCCCCCCGCTTTACGGCCCTGCCCCACATTTTCGCAGCAGCGGATGCCGCGGAACCCTGTACACATCCCGTTTCAATAATTCCCCTCTACTCTAAAGTCGCATCTAAAAAGAACGCCATCTGATCTAGCTGTGTATATTTTGTTATTGTTGATTGTTATATTCTATCTCATTAGCTACAGGCATTTTTGAAGCTTGTAAAGGGAAGAACACAGCTCGCCTCTCACTCGCCACTCTGCTCTTCTACAGCGCCGCTTCCCCTCCCTCCGCTGACATTATGAATGTAAGGCATAGTAATCATAGATAACACCGCAGGGTCCGTTACAGTTTGTTTTCATCTGATTTCAAATAAACAAAGTGTTGGCTTTCAGAATATTAAACTTGTTTCGGCAAATTCAGATGATAAATACAGCTTTGAAGCTTTTAACGGCATAATTACAAGCGGAGAACGGAGTAATTTGACGTCACAGCAAGCATAACAACAGCCGGTGTTTCTCCTGAAAGTTTTCCCCGGGAAACAAACGCAAAAATACACAAACACACACACGTATACACACACACACACTCGCGAGCTCCCCCCAGACCAGTAATCCAAACGAAAATATCTTCCCTCCGTACTTTGATCATTTGCTCCGCTAATGATCAATCAGATCGATCCAGAGAAGAGGAAACTTTAAGGCCTTTTTCTCAAAATGATGACTCGGTGACAGTCATTATATAATGTGACATATTTTGCTTAATATAGTACAAAAACAATCCTGATATCATTAGAAAGCTAGGAATCTCCTCTTTCCAACAGTGTATACAACTCAAAATGTGTCTTCGGGTCAATGCGACTGATTTCGATGGAGCAGGTCACTTTGCATTAGGTAAAATACAGCAGGCAGACATAACAGGAAGAATATGTACATTTTAATCCAATCAAATAGGACATTGTCACACCATTCAAATGTATCCATGTACATTACAACCAATAACAAAGCTTAGATGTGTTTATTTGTTACGTTGGTTACGTTATGTGTTACGTTGTTCAGTGTGTGTCAGCCGTTAACCTAGATAGATAAACTTGCAAACATGTCAGAAGAACCGGCGCATAAGAAAACAAAATACAGTCAAACTAAGCTGAAATTCAACAACTTGAATGTCACATCCCTGACATCCACAACTCCGGAGCCTGGTCCTTCAACCTTAGAACCAGCGCAGCCAGATGAACCCCAGCAGCAGCTCTGCGGCCGCAGAAGCTGTCAAAACCGCCGCCGCCGGCATCGTTGAACCAAAACAGGCTGGTTCCGACTGCATGGAGGTTTGTTGTCGGGACATTGTGACGGGCCAATAAAAGCTTATTTGGGCAAAGAGAGGGTACTTCAATGCAGAATGGTACAAAAACAGAGAGTGGTTAATTATTTGCAAAACCACTAAACGAGCCTTCTGTGAAATATGCAGATGTGCGGCTGTCAAACGGCTTGTAACTTTCTCCAAATGTGGAGATGACAGCTTTGTAAATACCGAGTTAATAACTGGAACTTTTCACAGAGCTTACTTCAGTCAAACACCAGTCAACATTCAGCTTGTCAAACAAGAGCGTAGCAGGAAAAAAGAAGTGATGGAATGAGCAACTGCGCTGTCATATGTGGGCTGGTCTGTATAGTTTAATGTACAGGAAAGGAGTGAGCAGAGGGTTGAGTTGTCCATTCTTGTTCTGTATTCTCTGACTATCTTCCTCCTGAAGACCCTCTCAGACTTTCATTTGCTCGCGCTACTAAAATGACACGTTACCATGGAAACCAAACAATGGTGTAGCTGTATTGAAGTCCGAGTGGAAACGGTAACATTTGGTGCGTCAAATCAGATTTAGTCAGAAATCGGGAGAAATGCGGGATAAATATGACCCCGGGAGGAAAACGGGAGTCTCCCGCGAAAATCGTGAGGGTTGGCAAGTAGGCTATGTCACATGCACGCACTTTTTGGCCCCCCCACTTCTGAAATGAATCCGGCGCCGCTGACTCTACGGTGTTGTTTACTTTCCGTGATGCGCGAGCTGATGACGTTGCGTCATCATCATCATCACTTCACGTCAAGACGAGTTCACTTTTTTCCCCCTCAATTTTGTGTGGAAAATGCGGGGATTATGCAGCCTTTTGATAAATATGCGGCCTTTTGAAAATCTGCGCCATTTTGCTGATTATGCGGTAAATTCTGCGATCGCAGAATCGCGTTTTTCTGGAGGGTCTACTTTGTTATATACCCTTTGTTGGCAATGACAGAGGTCAAACGTTTTCTGTAAGTCTTCACAAGGTATTCACACACTGTTGCTGGTATTTTGGCCCATTCCTCCATGCAGATCTCCTCTAGAGCAGTGATGTTTTGGGGCTGTCGCTGGGCAACACGGACTTTCAACTCCCTCCAAAGATTTTCTATGGGGTTGAGATCTGGAGACTGGCTAGGCCACTCCAGGACCTTGAAATGCTTCTTACGAAGCCACTCCTTCGTTGCCCGGGCGGTGTGTTTGGGATCATTGTCATGCTGAAAGACCCAGCCACGTTCTTCAATGCCCTTGCTGATGGAAGGAGGTTGTCACTCAAAATCTCACGATACATGGCCCCATTCATTCTTTCCTTTACACGGATCAGTCGTCCTGGTCCCTTTGCAGAAAAACAGCCCCAAAGCATGATGTTTCCACCCCCATGTTTCACAGTAGGTATGGTGTTCTTTGGATACAACTCAGCCTTCTTTCTCCTCCAAACACGTCTGGTTGAGTTTTTACCAAAAAGTTCTATTTTGGTTTCATCTGACCATATGACATTCTCCCAATCCTCTTCTGGATCATCTAAATGCTCTCTAGCAAACTTCAGACGGGCCTGGACATGTACTGGCTTAAGCAGGGGAACACGTCTGGCACTGCAGGATTTGAGTCCCTGGCGGCGTAGTGTGTTACTGATGGTAGCCTTTGTTACTTTGGTCCCAGCTCTCTGCAGGTCATTGACTAGGTCCCCCCGTGTGGTTCTGGGATTTTTGCTCACCGTTCTTGTGATCATTTTGACCCCACGGGGTGAGATCTTGCGTGGAGCCCTAGATCGAGGGAGATTATCAGTGGTCTTGTATGTCTTCCATTTTCTAATAATTGCTCCCACAGTTGATTTCTTCACACCAAGCTGCTTACCTATTGCAGATTCAGTCTTCCCAGCCTGGTGCAGGTCTACGATTTTGTTTCTGGTGTCCTTTGACAGCTCTTTGGTCTTGGCCATAGTGGAGTTTGGAGTGTGACTGTTTGAGGTTGTGGACAGGTGTCTTTTATACTGATAACGAGTTCAAACAGGTGCCATTAATACAGTTAACAAGTGGAGGACAGAGGAGGCTCTTAAAGAAGAAGTTACAGGTCTGTGAGAGCCAGAAATCTTGTTTGTTTGTAGGTGACCAAATACTTATTTTACCGAGGAGTTTACCAATTAATTCATTAAAAATCCTACAATGTGATTTCCTGGATTCTTTCCCCCCATTCTGTCTCTCATAGTTGAAGTGTACATAGGATGAAAATGACAGGCCTCTCTCATCTTTTTAAGTGGGAGAACTTGCACAATTGGTGGCTGACTAAATACTTTTTTGCCCCACTGTATCTCACAAATCTCAGACATATAATTGCTGTGTGTGTGTGTGTGTGGTGTGTGTGTGTGTGTGTGTGTGTGTGTGTGTGTGTGGTGTGTGTGTGTGTGTGTGTGTGTGTGTGTGTGTGTGTGTGTGTGTGGTGTGTGTGTGTGTGTGTGTGTGTGTGTGTTGTGTGGGTGTGTGTGTGTGTGTGTGTGTGTGTGTGTGTGTGTGTGTGTGTGTGTGTGTGTGTGGTGTGTGTGTGTGTGTGTGTGTGTGTGTGTGTGTGTGATGTGTGTGTGTGTGGTGTGTGTGTGTGGGTGTGTGGTGTGTGTGTGTGTGTGTGTGTGTGTGGTGTGTGTGTGTGTGTGTGTGTGTGTGTGTGTGTGTGTGTGTGGTGTGTGTGTCGTCTTCAGAGTGGACCTCTTCTGTTCGGGCAGGGTGGATGGAGAGGCTGTGTTAACAGTGCAGCTCAATCTGACCATACGTGCCAACAACTACACAGTGCTCAACTTCAAGAGGAGGAAAATGTGCTATAAAAGTGAGTATATTAATAACCAGCTAATAATCTCAACAAAGGTATGGTTATAGGTAGCACCCAAGAGTGGTTGAGTGTTGGCTGCATTTCAGATCGCATACTTTTCCTTTTTTTCTTAGCGCTAGCAGTGAGTTAGCATTTTAACACTTTCAGGTTCGCTAGTCTCATATTCAATATTTTTTTAAGTTGTTTTTGTTTCAGTGGCTGAAATAGGGTCTGTGGTTAACTCCACAAGGCATTTTTATTTATTGTTCTGACATAAACCACGTCACAGCCTGTCTGAAGCTTTTACGTATTTTAAAAACTAAATGAGACGACTAAACAACATCACACTGAACATTGGCCACCTTAAGCTTAGCGATGGTGACGCGAATACAGGTGAGTGGCATGTAGTTTGCTTTTTAGCATTACATCAGCTATTTACTCCCTATTGCATTTAAGCTCCAGCAATTATAAAAGTGGTGTTCATATGTGGAGATATACCCTGTTGAAATGAAATGTGTAAGTATCATAAGTATGCCACATTAACTACCAAAACTCAAAAAGTATTTAAAGTAGAGCTAGATTTAGCAGAATCCAAGATTTAAAAATAAGGCTGTCATTCAACTGAAGGTAGAGTGGATATCATTGTCTTTGCTTTTTCTTCTTCTGTGAACAGGAATAGATTCTGACCCAAAGTTTCCTCTCAGCAATAAAACTCATCCACAGCCTGAATGTAAGTACCTCTTCCTCCGCTCCATGTAGTGTCTATCACTGATAAACGGTGGCTGTGTTAGTACTGAGACGTCTCTCTGTACAGTCAAACTCACCATAACCAAGGTATATGTTTTCAGGCCCCTAAGAGAAAGATTCCTTCTCCTATTGAAGTGCACTCTGTCCCCCCACCCCCTCTTGAGTGGCTGTCCTCTTCCAGTGAGTTTTATTCGGGCCCTTTGTGCGCCCACTGGCCCAGGAACAGAGTGCCATTAGTGGGTTGTCTCCCTTCTGCTTGGGTAGGCCTGTGGAACCTGGGGCCCTGCGGGGCTTTTAGAGAGGTGATGAGAAAGGCTCTCAGACACTGGACCCGGAACGCAGCCTCACTCCCACAGGCCTCCATCAGCCATGAGAGGAGCCCTGGGTGCACTTCCAGTCCCCCCCCTCTCATGTCTTTTTGTTATTGACCAACCTCATTTCTGTGCCCTGCTTCTTTCATATAATGGGAGAAGCTTTCTTTAATGACTATGGTATTTTGTGTCCAACAACGCTCTATTTTCCCATTTTCTAACTTTCTGCGTTTGATTTAGAGCTGCAACTGTCATTCCAATGAAAACATATTATTTTGATAATGGATGTACTGTTAAAGTAATTTTATTATGCAATACTGTCAGAAATTGATGTTTTCAGCCTCATGTACACATGTACATAAATGTTAATATTAGGGATGTAACGATATATCGAATATCGTGATATCGCGGTAAATAAATGTCTCAATACCGTCGTGAGACTAACAAAATCTACCGCGATTTAAAAGTAGGTTACAACATGAACATAAAACAACAGATAACACAAAAGGACATCGTATTTACAGGGCTACATGTACATATATACCTAGAGACATTGACAAGTACCAACAGTATATGTATATCTCGCCCTGTCAATAAGCTTCACCTTCTTGGCAAAAACTGTATTGTTTTTGAAGTGGTGGAGAGACAATGCACAGTTTGACCCACTGCTGTCACCCATGGCCAAAGCATATATCTCTCTCCCAGCAACATCAGTACCAAGCAAGAGAGTTTTTTCCACAGCAGAGGATATTAAACGCCCAAACATCCCAGCTTCTACCTTGAAATGTGGACATGCTCATATTCCTAAAAGATAACCTTGATGATGCTGAGTGAGTGAGTGAGTGAGTGAGTGAGTTAGAGTTGAGTTACTAAAGTGAAACTTGATTTATTCTATTGCAGAGTCTGATTATTATATTGTTGACACTTTAAAAACTACTATCCTACTAAAATGCTGTACAAATCAGATTTTTTATTTGTTTTTTAAATTCACATTTTTTTCTTTATTTTTCAATATCGCGATAAATATCGTACCGTGGACTTTTTATCGCGATATTATAGTACCGTGAGTTTTTGGTATCGTTACATCCCTAGTTAATATATTTGGGTTCTGTACTGACAAAACAAGTCATTTGAACATGTCAACTTAGGCTATTATAGCGCATTTCCACTACAGCGCGGAGCTCGCTATAAGCGTGCCCGGCCCGTTTTTGGTTGTGTTTCCACTTGGCGTAGTACCGGCTAGCGGGTACTATTTCACAGTTTTCTGGCTCCATAAAAACATACTTCTACTTGTATAAAACTGACCTTTGTACGATGAATACTTCATAAAATACTGCAGATCCTTTATCTTACCTCTTTCTAATCTACACACATACAAGTATTTAACTGAAGTTACACAACAGTGTTGTTGATACAGAGTTGGAGTTTATTCACACGTCACTACAGTGGGTAATGTTTTCAAGAAACATTGAACAGTGCTGCCACATATGACACAGGGAAAAAAGAAAAGACTCTGAACCCTTTCTTTGCCATTATATAAAAATATTGTTGCTACAAAAGTATACATTAGGCTTACTAATAAGACAACTCAGATCTGAAGCTACACAGGAATCTGCTGCCAACGTGCAATAAAAAAAACAACATTAATAGAATCAAACCCTTTTTTTGTTGCATTTTAGTAGAGTATAAAAATGCCTTTTAAAATAGGATGCAAGCAACACTAGTTTCTTAACTGAATTGATAATAGACTATAATCAATTTAAGTTTGCATTCTTATACCATTTTGTACAATAATTATAATGAATAAGTTCAAACAAACTAAAACTTACAGCTGATTAATAACGATATCTAACTTGAGTTTTTATTATATCAAAAACCTTTTGAAATTCTACTGTTATTTTTACTGTCCCCCAAAAGCGCGTCGGCAGCCTCCAGGAATGTTTCTTTCACAACTTCGCCGTCTCTGAAAGACTTCATGTGTTTCGCAAGAACGTGACTGACACGATAAGATGCTATGGTAGCAGCCTTGCTCTTGTTGTTGGGCCTGGTGAAAATGGACTGCTGTGCATTTAGCTGTCCTTTCAGGCCCCTCCCCTTTTGGAGCGTAGGGTAGAATTAGGAGGGAATTCCGTCTCGTAGCGTTTGTGCACTGTTTTGAAATGCCGCTCCTAAATGACCCTTCTTCGATAAAGCCACGCTCGCATTGCAGATGAGAGACAGATGGACTTTGAATTGGAATAGATACAGAAATAATCATCCTCCCACTCGGAGTGAAAATGATATATTTTGGTCTTTTTTGCTTCTGCCATAATTGCGGTCTTGTGTGTGTGCGGACTGTCACTCCTGTTGACACGGACAACGTCAGCAAAATAGTGCCCACTCCCGACCAGCCACGCCCCGACACATGGTGTCTAGCCGGCCAATCACAAAGCTTTGATGCGTTCAAGTGCATTATTCTGGCACAGGAAGATTATGTAATAGGACATTAACGATAAAACAGAATATTGTTGTTCTATTTTTAGACACATCTCGCGATCGACTGGGAATCTCCCGGTCGATCGCGATCGACTGGTTGGGCACCCCTGTCTTAATATGATTGCTCCTATTTCAAGCCATCTTTTTCCCGGCCCCTTGCTTTGGATCATTTTCATCAACCGGCCCCCATTCCAAACTAATTGAATAGCCCTGGCTTACACAGACATACATAAACCAGTGACTGTATTCGCCATGACACAGGCAGTCTGTGGTTTGTACTCGTTTAACTTTTGTCTAGTTTCTGAACGGATATGAAGAGCTGTGAGCTCTGAGTGCTAACAGCTAACGGCTGATGTTGTTTTTCTGTGGTTCTCATTGAGATTACGTCACGGCTCCGCCTACACTGCGTTACTATAGTTACTGCCCCAGCTACTAAACTGTAATGGAAACGCAGCATAAAGTGAGCCGGGCCTAATAAGGCCTAGTCATACCGAGCGAGGCCCTGTAGTGGAAATGCGCCATTAGAGCTGGAATATACATTTTCCACAATTTTCTGTCATTTATAGATAAAAGGTTTGAATGATAATTAAATTAATTGTTTGTTGCATCACTATTCTGATTTATAATGTGTGGCTTGTTGTAATCAGTAGATGGTGTGACCGCCCCCACCACCTCCACCCAGGTGTTCTACATCAGTGTGAGCGTCTGCTGCATTGTGATCTTCCTAGTGGCCATCATCCTGGCCATCCTGCACCTACACAGCATGAAGAGGGTGGAGATGGAGGACAGGTCTGTTTATTTTGTTTGTACACGTATTAAACTGCAGCTGATAAGAAGCAGCAGATTTACAGCCTCCTATCTGTCACCCGAACTTATTTTCTGCAGAATTCTGCTGTTCAAAGACAAACAAAAATAGATAATCTCCTCAAAAAGAATGATATCACGTTAAAGCCGCACTAAAGTTTCCACGCTGTTCGGTTCCTGTAATCACCTGCAGGCAGCTCTGCAGGCAGCTCTGCAGGTGATCAGCTGTGAATTAGATCAGCACATCCTCCCCCTGTTGTCCCCTTATTCATTCTTAGAGGTTAGCCATCGGGACAGTGGGACTGTTTTCTTCTTTTCCATGGAAATCTCTCTAAAGTTAGTTGCTGTAATGTTGTTTTGCCAAAGTGGTCTGATTTGATCACATTGCATGATGGGATCCTTGTGGTATACAATAATATTCTCTTGTTGTGAACTCTACAGCCTTCTTTTCTGAAATGACTCAGGATTCGCAAGCTTATATTCATGTTTTGTTGTGATGTTCACTTTGAAATCACTGGATTTGAAACTAGCTTGTTTCTCAGAACATGGGAAGGATTTTCATTTAGTAATGCGTTTACCAGTTACTGTTGAAACACAATCCTGGTGCCTCTGGATAACTTCTCCTCTTCTTCTGTGTGTTCAGTGTGAGTGACAGTGGGAGCTCGCAGGGCCTGTCTCAGCCGTCCACACAGACCACACAGTACCTGAGGGCGGACACCCCCAACAACGCAGCCCCCGTCACCAGTAAGGCATTTTACTCTTTCTTCTAAAGGCAAATTGTAACAAGATGCAGCATCACTCCAAACATGTTTGTGGTAATCAAACTAACATTCAGTCTGCCATAGTTGTTTTCTTCTCTTCTTACTCTGGCATCCTTGTGTGCATGTTTTTCCAAATGCAATAATCTACTGTGATGACCTAAATAGATTAACTAGCATCATAAGACTGTAATGAAGAGCAGAGTTCCTGCAGTGATGTTCTCTGTCCTTTAGTTGCTAACACCCTTGTGACCTATTACTGTGTGAGTGATGTTCTCAGAGCTAAGTGTCAGGCCAACTGTGGAGCCGTAAGGGAAGCCAAGTAGTCTTCTATTGGAGTTGATGTAAAATTAAAACAGAGTGGGAAGCACAGACGTACAGTAGCAAAGTTAAAGTAAGAGCTAAGTCTAAACATTAATGGTCTCCTACCTCAGAACCAGTGGCGTTTTCTCCAGGAGAAAACTGGAGTTTTTTCGGACTGTAGTTATCATTTTAGTAAATTAAAAAAACACTTCATTTAGTTTCGGTAATTCTTCTGTGCTGTGTGTTGATGCCGTCTCTCCCCCATTCTCATTGAGTATTTTACAAAGAGTGAAAAAGCGCCTCTCTAGATGTTATGGTGAAACAGTAGATTGCACTCATGTCATGGTCGAGAGGAGGCCAGCCGAAATTGTCATCCCTTGGTTAAAAGAAAATTGACGGATTGACCAATCAGATGAGGCTACCGTCATGCCCCTGCCAACCTGTGATTAGTCAGGGCCATGCCAAGGGAAGCCACTCGCCCTCTGGCTTCACTCCAATCAAATAGCATCAACTTCGTACTGTCATTACCGCCCAGAGCAAGTAGCAACATTAGCAACAGAGACGAGGAGTGCTGCTGCACTTGCCGTGTGTGTTAAAGAGGGAAGGGAAGAGAAGGTGGACTATCGCATGCAATGTTTCTGCACATAACTGTTTTACTTTGATGTGAACGTAAAACTTTAAAGGTCTCCTGATTTAGTTTGTGAACGAATGCTTATTTTTTATTCATTACCGAATCTGCACTGTGCATTAAGCGGCTGGTTATGCATTTAGGTGGGCTGCATAAATGAATAAGAAAATGCATAAATGAATAAGACGAGAGAGGTTCGGCTGGAGAGTGCGTGTGCAATCCTGCATCTGTCTGATACAAATTTGTGTCAAATGATACCGGGCGCTGTAATAACTCATCTGGTTACGTTATTACCTTGACCCCCCCCCCCCCAAAAAAAGGACATCGATTATTTGCTTCCTCATATATATTTTTTTCCCACGCCACGCTACTGCTCAGAACCGTAGTAGAACATTTCTCCTTTTGCCAGACAGAAAGTGAATCTCACTGTAGCACTGGTCCTCCAGCACAGTTCTTATTAAGTGGTTGGTGGGGGTGTTAGGTGGATTGGCTGGCACCCATTATGATTATTAGTAACTCTGTAATGTATAACTTGAATTAATATGGCTGCACACAAAAGTTCAAAGCTTTATTCAGAACGGTGTCATTCAAACTCTGAATGAACAGTTGGATGCTGTACAGCTTTTGGATTCTGTTTGAAGCTAGTATTTTTTTGCACAGTTGCACTAACAATATTATACTACTTGTAGAGTTAGATTCCAGTGGTGTCTGTGTAGGAATGTTTCTGAGATTCAGACGTTCCCAAAGCTGCAGAGCACCCAGAAGTCCAAAAGTATTGATACAAAGTAGATTTTTATCTTACTCTTCTTTTTAATTCCATATTTTTTTGCGTTTAGCCTTTCAAAAACATTTTCACTGTGGTTTGCTCTCCCACTTGCACACAAATGGACGCATACATAACAAGTTATATTTAATAAAGGAAGTTGAATTCATGAAAAAAAGACATATTTATTGAATCCATAACTTCCTTCAAATTGACACAGCGTTCATATGTCCAAGGGGATATTGTCCAGCACATAAAAAGACATCTCATTGTTTGTGTCTTGTTTGTCTATTTTGTCAAATAAATCAGCTATTTGTCTTTGTGTGCGGGACTATTTCTTGGGAGCATAAAGGCAACTGCTACCAGACTGAATGTTTTTATTAGCGATCCTTCAAACACCCTAAAAATGAATTTAGAACTACTAATCTTAATACTGGTAAGGTATAATAATAATAATAATAATAATACATTTTATTTGGAGGTGCCTTTCATAACACCAAAGGTCACCTTACATTTCACAAGATATTCAAAACAAAAAGTAAAAAACTGTAGAACCAGACAAAAAACATAAGCAAGGTGAACATAAAAGAGGCAGAGTAGGCAGACCCAAGTGAGGGGGGCCAGGACAATAAGTCTGAGTGAACATGGAGCACTACAGTGAGGAGGCTGATCTGAACAGGTGAGTTTTGGCACGTTTAGTGTCAGCTTACTCTGCTGCAGCCACATAGATCCATCTTCCTCAGATTGTCACAGGACTTTGCCCAGACCCTTTGGCAAGTTGTCGGTGTTATTCATGATATTGTATACCATTCAGTAGGCCATCCTTCACTGCCCTCTTGTGGATACACACCCACAGCTCACCTCCTGTGCATGTAGTTAAACCACCCCCCTGTGTGTGTGTGTGTGTGTGTGTGTGTGTGTGTGTGTGTGTGTGTGTGTGTGTGTGTGTGTGTGTGTGTGTGTGTGTGTGTGTGTGTTGTGTGTGTGTGTGTGTGGTGTGTTGTGTGTGTGTGGTGTGTGTTGTGTGTGTGTGTGTGTGTGTGTGTGTGTGTGTGTGTGTGTGTGTGTGTGTGTGTGTGTGTGTGTGTGTGTGTGTGTGTGTGTGTGTGTGTGTGTGTGTGTGCTACAGTAAACATCCATACATTCACTCGGGTCATGTTGTGATTTGAGCGAGCTATCCATTAAATCACCTCTTTCTCACTCTCTCTCCCCCCCCCATCCTGCCATCAGACAATCACCCTGGTTCTGCACCCATTCTCCAGCTTGCTGCCTCCTCCTTCCAAAACCCTGGTGCCCCCCCTCATGAAACCAAAAGTAAGTTCCGGTGAAGCTGCAGAGACGACTTAAGACTCTAACCATGATGTCGTCATGTGCACATAAAAACATTATGAACACTTTAACCATGTTTTGTCCATAGTTTTCTGAACTTCACACTGTTTGATTGAATACAGTACATCTGACCCCACTCATCTCACCTGCTTCCTACTAACATTCATAGTGCCCCATCAACTAGTGCTGGTATAATATTCTACTAATCAATAAATCAGTCCACAGAATTATTGTGTGGAACAGTTCATTATTTCAGTCATTTCTTAAGGTAAAACATGCTGTGTTCTTTCTGGTTTCAGCCTTAAGTCTATATACAAGTAAATGGAATATGATATATTAGATAAATAATTGGCAAGATACAAACAGATGAATGTTATGGATGTTATTTACAGAGTTCAGGTGTTTAATAGTCTTATTGCCTGTGGGATGAAAATGTCCCTGAACCTGGTGGTTTTAGTCCTGATGCTGCGGTACCGCCTGCCAGACGGCAGCAGACAGAACAGTTTGTGGCTGGGGTGATGGGGGTCTGGGAGTAGAGTGCACCTGTAGAAGGTCAGGATGCTCTCTATGGAGCACCTGTAGAAGGTCAGGATGCTCTCTATGGTGCACCTGTAGAAGGTCAGGATCCTCTCTATGGTGCACCTGTAGAAGGTCAGGATCCTCTCTATGGTGCACCTGTAGAAGGTCAGGATGCTCTCTATGGTGCACCTGTAGAAGGTCAGGATCCTCTCTATGGTGCACCTGTAGAAGGTCAGGATCCTCTCTATGGAGCACCTGTAGAAGGTCAGGATCCTCTCTATGGAGCACCTGTAGAAGGTCAGGATCCTCTCTATGGAGCACCTGTAGAAGGTCAGGGTCCTCTCTATGGAGCACCTGTAGAAGGTCAGGATCCTCTCTATGGTGCACCTGTAGAAGGTCAGGATCCTCTCTATGGAGCACCTGTAGAAGGTCAGGATGCTCTCTATGATGGCACCTGTAGAAGGTCAGGATCCTCTCTATGGTGCACCTGTAGAAGGTCAGGATGCTCTCTATGATGCACCTGTAGAAGGTCAGGATCCTCTCTATGGAGCACCTGTAGAAGGTCAGGATCCTCTCTATGGTGCACCTGTAGAAGGTCAGGATGCTCTCTATGGTGCACCTGTAGAAGGTCAGGATCCTCTCTATGGTGCACCTGTAGAAGGTCAGGATCCTCTCTATGGTGCACCTGTAGAAGGTCAGGATCCTCTCTATGGTGCACCTGTAGAAGGTCAGGATGCTCTCTATGGTGCACCTGTAGGAGGTCAGGATGCTCTCTATGATGCACCTGTAGAAGGTCAGGATCCTCTCTATGGTGCACCTGTAGAAGGTCAGGATGCTCTCTATGGTGCACCTGTAGAAGGTCAGGATCCTCTCTATGGTGCACCTGTAGAAGGTCAGGATCCTCTCTATGGAGCACCTGTAGAAGGTCAGGGTCCTCTCTATGGAGCACCTGTAGAAGGTCAGGATGCTCTCTATGGTGCACCTGTAGAAGGTCAGGATGCTCTCTATGGTGCACCTGTAGAAGGTCAGGATCCTCTCTATGGTGCACCTGTAGAAGGTCAGGATCCTCTCTATGGTGCACCTGTAGAAGGTCAGGATCCTCTCTATGGAGCACCTGTAGAAGGTCAGGATCCTCTCTATGGTGCACCTGTAGAAGGTCAGGATCCTCTCTATGGTGCACCTGTAGAAGGTCAGGATGCTCTCTATGGAGGCACCTGTAGAAGGTCGGATCCTCTCTATGATGCACCTGTAGAAGGTCAGGATGCTCTCTATGGAGCACCTGTAGAAGGTCAGGATCCTCTCTATGATGCACCTGTAGAAGGTCAGGATCCTCTCTATGGTGCACCTGTAGAAGGTCAGGATGCTCTCTATGGAGCACCTGTAGAAGGTCAGGGTCCTCTCTATGGAGCACCTGTAGAAGGTCAGGATGCTCTCTATGATGCACCTGTAGAAGGTCAGGATGCTCTCTATGGAGCACCTGTAGAAGGTCAGGATCCTCTCTATGGTGCACCTGTAGAAGGTCAGGATCCTCTCTATGGTGCACCTGTAGAAGGTCAGGATGCTCTCTATGGTGCACCTGTAGGTCCTCAGTGATGAGTCCACATCAGGTCCTCAGTGATGAGTCCACGTCAGGTCCTCAGTGATGAGTCCACGTCAGGTCCTCAGTGATGAGTCCATGTCAGGTCCTCAGTGATGAGTCCATGTCAGGGTCCTCAGTGATGAGTCCATGTCAGGTCCTCAGTGATGAGTCCACGTCAGGTCCTCAGTGATGAGTCCATGTCAGGTCCTCAGTGATGAGTCCACGTCAGGTCCTCAGTGATGAGTCCATGTCATGTCCTCAGTGATGAGTCCATGTCAGGTCCTCAGTGATGAGTCCATGTCAGGTCCTCAGTGATGAGTCCATGTCAGGTCCTCAGTGATGTGGACACAGAGGAACCTGAAGCTGCCGACTCTCCACCGTAGTCCCATTGATGGTGATGGTGGCGTGTCCCTCTCTCTGCTGCTTCCTGTAATCCACAATCAGCTCCTTGGTTTTGCTGACGTTGAGATGGAGGTTGTTCTCCTGGCACCAAGATGTCAGGTTTTCGACCTCCTCTCTGTACGCCGTGTCGTCGCCGTCGGTGATCAGGCCGATGACGGTCGTGTCGTCAGCAAACTTCACGATGGTGTTGGAGCTGTGTGTGGCCACGCAGTCGTGTGTGAACAGGGAGTAGAGGAGAGGGCTGAGCATGCAGCCTTGAGGAGCTCCGGTGTTGAGGATCAGGGTGGAGGGTGTGATGTTTCCCACCTGCACGCCTGGGGTCTGCCTGTCAGGAAGTTCAGGATCCAGTCACAGAATAGATTAGTAGTTAATTTGTCAGGTGGTAATAAATGTACTGTGTAGTTTTAATGTTTCTTGTAGCTTTTAAACATCAATGCGCAACTTTGCTAGCCTTACCAGAATGCTAGTATTACCATGTATACAGGGAAGATACTGTATATAAACCATTTTCTATGTGCTCATGTAAACCCTGTATCCACAATGTGATCATAGCTGGGATAGGCAGCCAAAAAGGCTAACACGCTAACTGTGGGATTCATAAGGATGGTGTCTGTTAGTATAAAATGGTTTTCAGTTTATATATATTTTTTGTTTTAGCTTAACTGCATAAAGGACATACTATAAAGTGCAGTTATGTAGTACGGATTAGGCAGTGTTCAGATTTTGTTTAATTTGTTTTGGTTCCGTGTATATAACCAGCCTCCATCACACTGTATAGTCCCCCATATATGCAGGTATTAGTTTTCATAGTGTTTGTAATTGTACTTATTGCTCTATGCAGTATCTTACAGGTTTGTAATTACTGTATTTATCATTTATTGTAAACAAAAAATAGTTCACATCTAAACAGCAGGGGGCAGCATTGACCTGTGGTGTGTTACTATACAGTTTGCCCCATACAGCAGGTTTCAAGTTTTAATCAAAGTATAATGTATGTATGGATTTAGATGCTTCTTTATCAAGCATAAAACGTGTTGTTAGTCGCTCGAGAGTTTTCCATCTTGTCTTCTTTGTATGTACAGTCTGTCCAGTAGCTGTTCAGCCTAGCTGAGTCTGCTCTAACCACGGACTTGTTTGATACTCATTCACTTTTTTTCCGTATGTGTGCAGATAAACGTTGTGTTTGTGTGTTTCTTAAAGCCTACCTCACTTTACCTCAGTAAGTCAGCAGCTACTGACGGAGTACACAGGGAGGTTATGTAATGGAGGTGCTGTAATAAAGGACTTTGCATGAAGTTGCTTTGATGCAACATGTGCGGGGTACATGTCCTGCTGACTGTTTCTTGTAATTAGTTGAGTTCAAAGAATTTAAACTGGGGAATCTGGTTGTTTTAGAAGAAATGTTTCTTGTAGTATGAAATGTGTCAACAGGTATGTGAAGCAGACGTTCCCCAGGTTGTGTTCCAGTGTTAATCCAGGTTAAACAACCTGTCAATCCATTTTCAATTGCTTTGTTTACATTTGGGTCATGTCTGTGTTTTTCCCTCTGCACAGGTTACCCATCGCTCCGCATTGAGAAGAATGACCTGAGGAGTGTTACTCTGATGGAGGCCAAAGCTAAAGTGAAAGACATCGCCATCTCAAGGGAGAGAGTCACATTACAAGACGTGTTGCATGAAGGTATTTGTCTCTCTTGGTCCCATTTCCTCTGTCTTTCTTTCCACTAAAAAGCTCCCACTTATGTATTCTTCAGAACCAACAGTTTCTCTAGAAATCACTGAAAAGGGGAACACAAATTGTCTTTGAAGAGATGCTTCTCACATATTGTGTTGTGGGCGGAGTTGTGGTTTGGAGGCAACATTTGTGGAGAGGTTTTTGATGGGAGTGGCTGTAACAATAACATAGGTTATCACCAAACACATTATAGTTATAACATGATATAGTTACTCATGTTTCTCCCCTAATAGAGAGATCAGAGACATATTTATCTTATGATGCATTAAAAAAAACGTTTGAGTAAAATAGAAACAAAAGACATATGCCATTGGATTGTGCAGTGGTTTTTCCCATTGCAAAAAATGCAATAATTATTATAAAACAATTCCTCAAAAACACAAAGAACAAAACAGATGCGGAGTAATGAGGCCAGCATTAGAACAGTGTTGGCTGAAATCAATTATATTAATGCTGAATGAGAAGGAATTTGAAGCATCATTTTTTAACTTGCCATGCCTCTTCTTTCCTGGAATAATTTAATGTATAATAAACAGGGAAATGTATTTATAGAATGTGTGTATATATGAATATAACCTACACCACATGTCATTTTGTATGTTAGTATTAGTGTAAGAAAGAACACTTTCAATATAAAGTATGGCAGGGGAGAACATTTGTATTTATATATATATATCTTGTGATTATATATGTTTAATATTAAAAGAATGTCAACTTTTCTAAACAATAGCACAGAGTCTCCCTTAAAACCAGTTAAACCCCACGGCGGGCGGGGGCAAAACGCAACGTCTGCAAGAAACAGCGTCTGAAGGCTTCTTAACATTTAACAAACTATGAATGTGTCATATCCACTTAACGGGAAGAAACTCAGCTTCCAGACAATATTAACAATTTTTAGCAAAACAAAACATAAGGGTAATAACAAAGGCTTTGAATTAACCCTGAACGAAAAAATGCTAACACACTTAGCACAGAACTCACGTTAAAATACCCTTATTACTTATCGTATCTGCACAAACAAGATATTGATTAGCAAGCTGAGATTCCACAGAGTCTAAGTATATAAGATGGGGCAAAAAAAGTATTTAGTCAGCCACCAATTGTGCAAGTTCTCCCACTTAAAAAGATGGGAGGCCTGTAATTTTCATCCTAGGTACACTTCAACTATGAGAGACAGAATGGGGGGAAAGAATCCAGGAAATCACATTGTAGGATTTTTAATGAATTAATTGGTAAATTCCTCGGTAAAATAGTATTTGGTCACCTACAAACAAACAAGATTTCTGGCTCTCACAGACCTGTAACTTCTTCTTTAAGAGCCTCCTCTGTCCTCCACTTGTTAACTGTATTAATGGCACCTGTTTGAACTCGTTATCAGTATGAAAGACACCTGTCCACAACCTCAAACAGTCACACTCCAAACTCCACTATGGCCAAGATCAAAGAGCTGTCAAAGGACACCAGAAACAAAATCGTAGACCCGCACCAGGCTGGGAAGACTGAATCTGCAATAGGTAAGCAGCTTGGTGTGAAGAAATCAACTGTGGGAGCAATTATTAGAAAATGGAAGACATACAAGACCACTGATAATCTCCCTCGATCTGGGGCTCCACGCAAGATCTCACCCCGTGGGGGTCAAAATGATCACAAGAACGGTGAGCAAAAATCCCAGAACCACACGGGGGGACCTAGTCAATGACCTGCAGAGAGCTGGGACCAAAGTAACAAAGGCTACCATCAGTAACACACTACGCTGCCAGGGACTCAAATCCTGCAGTGCCAGACGTGTCCCCCTGCTTAAGCCAGTACATGTCCAGGCCCGTCTGAAGTTTGCTAGAGAGCATTTAGATGATCCAGAAGAGGATTGGGAGAATGTCATATGGTCAGATGAAACCAGAATAGAACTTTTTGGTAAAAACTCAACCAGACGTGTTTGGAGGAGAAAGAATGCTGAGTTGCATCCAAAGAACACCATACCTACTGTGAAACATGGGGGTGGAAACATCATGCTTTGGGGCTGTTTTTCTGCAAAGGGACCAGGACGACTGATCCGTGTAAAGGAAAGAATGAATGGGGCCATGTATCGTTAGATTTTGAGTGACAACCTCCTTCCATCAGCAAGGGCATTGAAGATGAAACGTGGCTGGGTCTTTCACCATGACAATGATCCCAAACACACCGCCCGGGCAACGAAGGAGTGGCTTCGTAAGAACCATTTCAAGGTCCTGGAGTGGCCTAGCCAGTCTCCAGATCTCAACCCCATAGAGATCTTTGGAGGGAGTTGAAAGTCTGTGTTGCCCAGCGACAGCCCCAAAACATCACTGCTCTAGAGGAGATCTGCATGGAGGAATGGGCCAAAATACCAGCAACAGTGTGTGAAAACCGTGTGAAGACTTACAGAAAACGTTTGACCTCTGTCATTGCCAACAAAGGGTATATAACAAAGTATTGAGATGAACTTTTGTTATTGACTAAATACTTATTTTCCACCATAATTTGCAAATAAATTCTTTAAAAATCAGACAATGTGATTTTCTGGATTTTTTTCTTCTCATTCTGTCTCTCATAGTTGAGGTGTACCTAGGATGAAAATTACAGGCCTCTCTCATCTTTTTAAGTGGGAGAACTTGCACAATTGCTGGCTGACTAAATACTTTTTTGCCCCACTGTAAGTATCATCACTGAGTGATCAGAACTCGCGGCGAAACGACTACAAACAACAACAAATATTAGCTTTAAGGAGCCAAAACGGCTAAAAATGTCTTAACTTTATGGTTTTCTGATCAAAAGTTGTGTTCAATGGCATTAAAAAGATCAAAACGCTGCTGAAGGTTAATCCATAGGTTAATCCGATGTGTCTGTGTCACTTTGAAATGATTACTGATAATCCATCATTCCATTTTGATGTCAATAACGGAGATTTCATATTAGCTTCTACGATAGCTTCCAGAGTGTATGACAGCTTCCGGTTCCGGGGCATTCTGGCTACGCATCACTCATTCACCAATGGGAAATGTTTAGATGGATTTTAGGAACTTCTCCTCGATTCTATTGGCTCTAACGGTTAAAAAGAGATGTCAATCATCAACATCGACCGAGGGGGGCCAGAGATATGGAAAATCCACCCAAATGACCCCAGAAGTGGGTTTTTTCTTCCAATTCTCTCTAAAAAGGTCAGATTTAACTTGTTTTGCATCAATCTTGATACAGGGTACTTATTATATGTTATAGTGTGTATTCCTAAAGCTTTTAGTCTATTATCCCTTCATTCAAGTAATTTACTTTCAAATGAAAACATTCTATATTGATTCTGACTTTTCTACATCCAACTCACAGGTTTCTCATTGCTTTGAGAAAAAAGATTATTAATGTAACCCTTTTAGAAGGGAAGTTATAGTCAATTGTTCTGGGAATGTCCTTTTCGAGCCTGAGACCTGAAAAACAGGCTCAGGGCTCAACAGGCTTCCAGAGCAAAACTCAATGTTTATTCACAATAATGAATGCTTCCAAACCAAAGAGAGGATTAGCCATGGGCTTGCAACTAGCTTATTATCATATACACAAAGTATATAGGGTAGCTATTCTCATCAAATCAAAAAGTGAACTGATGTGCTGGCTTTAACACTCATTATCATACTACGTTATGAAGGAAAAAGTGTTTAAATAGGAGGGGAGGGGAGAGCTATTAAACTCTTACATGGTGATATATTCTCAAATAATGTTTTAGGTCGGGTTGTAATCTTGCTCAGTGCAATATTTTCCCTTCAGCTTGGTTAATACCTGAATCTTAACTTTCACAAGAGCCTTCCAGTCTTTAAGATTGTATAATGTGCACAGCTTCCACTCGCAGCAGAGCTGAGAGCTGTAAACATCCAGGCTGCCAGAGGCAGTTTGGAAACGGGTGCTAGAGTATTACAAAATGTATAATAGTGTTTGTTCGATAAGGATCTCTTGTGTGGGATCTTTGTGCTACCCTTTTGTACAGAAACATTTTATTTCCAGTAGCCTAATGAATTAGAACTTACAAGAAGGTATATTTATGTTCCTATTCATGAATATTGCCCGTTAACCTGTGTGCTTAGGACAAAGGAGACGTGGCTGATGGCATGAAGGCTGCATTTAGTTCATGCCTCATCAGATCAGTATCAGTGGAACCTTGCTATGAACCTGAAGTAGCAGAAGTTTGTTCTTGCTGAGACTTATTACATATTGACAGAAAGCCTTAGACGGTGAGGTTTATAAATCTCTCCCTGGCTGTGTCCCAAAGATCAACATCACTGTTTGGGCTTCAGTTTTGGCTCGATCAATCCTCATGGAGCTGGACAAGACTGTACTCACTTTCTGGAGATTTGCCTCCACTGGGGTTTAATGTTGCTGTGTGTGAATGATGTAATAGATACCCAAGGGTGACTCCAATGTAATGGGAGCGAAAAGTGTGGATGTCTTGGTTTTAAATGGCACTTAAAGGCCCTCTTTCATTCTAAAAATAATGACATCATGGGCAGTACTAGTCTTTGTTCGAAAAAACCTGTGCTTGTTGGCTGTTCAAAAACAGAGGTTTCCCTTTCCTGTAGTGTGCATGTAAATGGTCTGCAAAGGATCAAATCCCTGTGTTCCCTCCAGAAGGAGTTTCCGGTTCTGGTTTCAGACGGAAGGTGAAAAGAGGTGCTTGGAAACATGTACCAGTAGAGCCAGTAAATACTAATGTAAACCTGAACATGAGAATAATAGGGCCCTAACTACTGGATGGACCTTCATGTTCCCCTCAGGCTAAAGTGTCTTAAGACTTAATTGTATTACCAAATACCTGGTAAACAGCCTGAGCTGTCCTTCTCACTCAGTTACACTCTGCTTGCTTAAGAGTTTGAGTCATCCATCAACACAATTAGTCATTTGATTTGATCTCACTGTGGTTCTACGTCTGGTTGATCAACAGCTCTTTAGGTTAGGTTCTATGTGAGTTTATTAGTCCTTCTATTTGCTCTCTTAACCTTTGTATGGGTGAGGTTATCAAATGTGTTTTTAAATGGACAGCTGTTCAATGTGTACTTTACCCTGTAGGGCGCATGGTGATACTGCCTTGTGCAACAGCTGGAAACTTTCTTTTTGATATCGTTTTTTTAGTGTTTTTAGTTGGTGTTTGTTGCATTCTTTGTGTTTTATCACACATTGTAAGCTCCTGTTCATCCATCCTGATATAGATATTATTGCAAAGTAGTCATAACTATATACATTTCCCTGTAAACACATACATATCTAAACTTGTGTATATATGTGACTCCCTGATGTATATGGATGTCTTACCAGTGCAGTCCACTTACATCTAATCCTTCAAACACAATGGCCTACATAATAAGTAGATACAAACACGAGAAATAACAAAAAAGCAGCAAACAAATACAATCCAGCCCCTGTCTGCGAGGCTGTTGAACTCTGGTTGGGTTTTTCAGAGGCAGCAGGTCCAGACAGGCTTTACTGAGAAGCTGGTGGAGGGAGGGAGGCGGTTAAACACTAACCCTGTTGTTGTGCTCCGTCTCTCCTCCTGTTGAAACACCAGGCACAGATAGCCTCAGGGCTCAGATTTTTTGGGAAGTTTATGTTGATGGTTTATGTTCTTAAATGGCATTTTATCTCAGTAAAGTCCTGGAGCAACGGGGTGACAGTTTAGACAAAGGAGATGAAGAACACGCTCACTTGGCCTTTCCACATAGTGTGTATTTCTGAATCCTTCTTAGTGATGAAAGGTCCTCTCAGCTCACTGAATCCCTCTTGTTTTGGCTCTCGTCAGTGAGACAAGAGCCAAAACTGTGCGATCCCTTTTATGAGACAAAGCATTTGAACCAGTCCACAGATCAGTCATGCGTGGCGACCTGTTAGTGAGGTGACATTTAGGTTTTTGAATGTGGTGCCTCCTTCTGTGTCTCTTCTGCCCTTTTCCCTTAAATAAAACCTGTGTTTCTTCTTTGACAGGCACGTTTGGCCGCATCTTCCACGGCGTGCTGCTGGATGAAAAGGACTCCAGTAAAGAAAAGCAGGTCTTTGTAAAGACAGTGAAAGGTATGCACACATTTGGCAAAATATGGGAACATATCACCAAGTACGTTGTTAGTTCCCTGGTTTAAGGTGCTATTCACTGTGTGAGTGTGTTGTTTAGAAAAGTGATTGCTGAAATGCCCAGACACGAATGTATTGCTGAAGATCTGAGACTAATGACAGCGCTGCTTAGCTCTCGAGTAAACAGTAACACAGGTTTGAAAGTTAATGAATGATATTTCTCGCTCATGCTGCAGCGTTTGCCAGTGAAAGATCCTTTATGTGGGACGCTTAGGTTCTTGTCAGCGGCATGAGTCAGATTTCTCTGCCAGTTGCCTTCTGACCTCTCCATTCTCTCATGTTTACTCAGGGAGGGGTGGATACCAGTCAGGGAGCAATATCCTCATGCCAGTCTTGGCTTTGTTAAAGTCTTTACTTCCTCCTTATGCGCCTTTAGGGAAAAGAACAATACTGCTTCCATAAGTACCAGGCGGTGGCAAAGCTGCATACACAGATTAAAATGTGTCCGGCAGTGAGTTTGGCACAAGTCTGTGTTCCTCTGAGGTTTCCCACTACAAATGACTGTTGGCAGGGGAATGTGTGCAGGGAAACAAATACAAATTCACACACAACGTGGGGTCCAAGAGTTCAGACAGTTCTACGAACTTTTTACTGCATAAGTCACTCCAGTTCTGCTCCAGTTTTTAATCTGATTTTGTTTCTGATTAAATTATTTAGATCATGCATCTGAAGTGCAGGTGACCATGATGTTGACTGAAAGTTGCAAGCTTCGTGGACTTCATCACAGGTGAGTGGAACTAATTCCTATCTTTAAATAACTTTTTGTTAAATTTGACTTAATTTAATTAAAGACATTTAAATATCAAAGGTTTTAACAATATAATTAAATGTGAAAGACAATGAAAAATAAGTAAAACATAACCCCCAATGTGTTGTTTCTGTTAGAGCCTCAATGTATCCACACAGTGGGCACACTTCTGAACCAGATTCAGAGTGTCCGCGGGGTCTTAAAAAGTATTAAAAGTTGATAAATCAATTTAGCGACAACATGAAACGCCCTTTAATTACTGCAACGACATGTCGGGAAACCCCCTCAAGACGGCCCCATGCATAGCGCGCCGTAAAATGCTGCTTCTTATTTTAAGTTTCGTTGCCTTGCTCCACTCTGGGGGGGGGGGGGGGGGGGGGGGGGGGGGGAAAGAGGAGAGGAGAAGAGAGAAGAAGAAGAAGAAGAAGA